>NW_028318835.1:1020000-1320000 GCF_062004578.1 Staurois parvus
GTATATACACACACACACACATATATATATATATATATATATATATATATAAAGTGGTAGAGCTTTTCATTTAAAGCACACAGCGACTCGCTTCTTTAAGGGCCTTTTTGCCCAATTTTATTTAAACAAATGTCCCATAACAAAGCTTCCCACGCAGGGGTATCCACCATCAAACAAAACAACGATTCAGCCTCCAGGCTTGTACTCAGCTTGATGTCTGTCTCCTGCAGACTTCTTCAAGAATTATGGCTCTTGCACACCGCTGGCCTGTAGCACACAGCTAGTCTCTAGCAGCCCCTTGCTGCTTTTGGCTTCCACCTCTCCTAAGTGGAGCCCTCCTGACTCCTATCTGCCGGGGTGGAGCCCAGAACCCTGGTCCTGACTCTATGAAAAGCCCTGCACACACCTGTGCAATCAGTCTGCTGGCCATTCCCAAAACCTGGTCCCAGGATTGGAGATTTCATCCCTCCCAGATCTCTTTGAAATCTCCAGGCTCCAGATCCCAAAATGGACCTTACAAACAAAGGAGGACAGTGAAAAGCCACTTTCCTCCATATCAAACACTTACCCTGGAGCCCCTCAACCTGCCTTGTTGAGAATCCTGGGTGACAGATCGCCACACTGTCACATATCCCCCCCTTTGTTTTGATCCCGTAGGGGGCAGAACACACAACTTATCTCTTCTGGCACCTCTGTGCCAGCTCTCACTTACAGGGGTCCAATCTGGTCTGACCATACCTTTCCTAAAGTGGAATTCTACCCAATGACTCCTTTGGTGTCTCTCCCCAAGCCCCATTGTCACTCTGCTATGGGCTCTACTCAGACCTTCCCTATTCTTTTTCCGGGTGAATTTCCATAAACACTTTCTCTCCTGAGATCTTAAAGGGGTCCCTCTGGCCTTTCTATCGACCTTTCTGCCCCTTTGCTTCAGGTTCCAAGGTTTCCTAATACCTCTCTCAGTATTACTGTCCCAAGGCTGTAGGGGAACTATTTCTACTGTATTTGTACCAGGACTACCCCCCTGATTTCTTGTACCTCTAGCTATCAAACCTGCATGACTCATTACCACAGCATTCAGTTTACCATGAACGGTTATATTCCAGTCAATATTACACCTTTCAATATCTTTTCCAGCATTTGTTAGGACAGTGTCCGCAGAGGGCACACACACCATAGGGCAGCCATCACCCACGTGAACCTCACAAAATGCCACTTCACCTGGTGTCATGCACTCTGCAGGCGGCTGTCCAACCATTTTAACTTTTCCTACACCACTTGGATCTGTATCCAAACCCGGTACAGATGAGCTCTCTTTTGATCTATTTTGCCAGTTTTCACATACCATTTCTCCCTGTATTTCAGGTGTCTTATCAGAACTGCTACATAAACCTCTTTTTGGCCCAATGACCCTGATTTCTTTATGCATATCTGTTTGAGCCCTGGTCAGGATCTCTGCTGTTCTCTGGTCCATGCTCGGCCCTTCCATCTCATGTGGTTTGTCCAATGGTGCAGTAAACACGCCCTTAACTGACAACTGACCAGCACCATCCTGGACCATAGCAGCAGAAATGCTTCCCACCTGGCTGTTAGGAGGTGAAACCTTTTTGACTCATTTTCCATTTCTCCAAAACATTTCTCATATATCACATTTACAGGTAATCCAGCGGCATACCCTGATACAACTTTTAACACCATCAACAAATTCAGAAATAAACCACTTTCTTGTTCCCGTTTGATATGTACAGCCAGCCATTCGGTGCTCCACCTAGTGGTACTCCGCAGTACCAGACCATCTGACTGTGGAGGAGACACCTCAATATACATTGGTTGTACATTCCAAAGTTCAATCATCTCCTTTAATACTTTGGTTTCAACCCAACCACTTGACTCTAGACCCAGGACCTTCCTGACGATATTTAGGACACTGGGAATGCTGAGAGACTCACCTGCTGAGACTTGAGAAGTTGAAACTTTTAAAAGGGACCTCCTCCAAGCTGGAGGTAACCACAGCCTCGTGCTCCACTAGAGCGCTGCCATGTGCTGGGCTCACTCTCAATGTCTCAGACTCAGCACCCATGAGCTGCCTCCGATCATTCCCAGTAACAACATAATTTTGACACTCCATGCCAACATCACATTTGTGGGTCACAGACAAAGTCTCTGCTGTATACACGCCCTTATCTATAGGCTGTTCTATAGATCCTCCTGCTGGCACAGCAGAAACAGTGTCCACCTTATTTTTTTGCATAAAAACCTCATCTATCAACGAGATTAGCCTTTTACCCCAACTATCCCAATCCATTGTATATGTGCTCAGTTCGTCAGTGCTCCTCAGCACCGAACCATCCGCCCAAGGAGACACAAGAATAGACAGGCTTAGTTGTAGATCCCTTGCACAAATCACTCTGGATCATATCAGACTTGAGTAACACCTGTTTTCCCACTGCAGGTTGCAATACCTCACATCCACCACTTTGCTCTGGTGGTGCTTCCTGAACTACCCACACATTTGCATTTTTGCCAGGCTGCATTAACCCGCTGTTCACCTGAACACTTTCCGTATTATTAGACTGCACCAACACACTCCTATTACAACGTGCAGTTCCACTCTGCTCCACCAGAGTGACATCGCAGTTGTCCAGGGCAACCTCCAGCTCCAATACACGGAGACCCCTGGAGATTTCTAAGGACACCTGTGCTGTCTTACCACCAGTTGCTACGGGAAATGACCCATCTTTAATTACAGCTTTTGCGCTGCAAGAGCTCAGGGTTTTCCCAACAGCAGTACATTTCACATCATCAACAATATCATCAGCATTTGTAGCTCTTGTGGGCTGTACTAGCCCACTACCAACCTGTAACTGGCACACATTATTGACATCACTTTCTTTTTGAGAACCATGCACAGGTTTTACTTTAATTCCTACCTCCCCACTGTACAAGGCACTGCACAGGGAAAAGTCACTTTCAAAAGCACATTCAGTGGCCCAACTAACTGGGATCACTCCTACATCAGAATGGACAGTCTCATAACCAGTCCTCCTCAACATGACAGTCCCAGCCATGGTTTTATCACACACAGTCTTACCCACCACAGTAATAGGTGTCACCATCTTCATTTGAGTGCGTTGTCTCATAAACGCATCCTCAACTGCACTTTCCTTGGCAACTTTTCCCTTGCCCCAAGGTGAAGTAACAGACGCCATCATAGGCTCCATGGACTCTCTGGCACCCCCTGCAGACCCAACAGGAACTTCCTCCCTGTTGCCAGAGGTGGTTGCCGACATTTTAAAACAAGACTCTGGACTTGCAGTTGTAGACATTTGCGCAGTATCAGCGGTATTCCAGAGTCTGGAACAGTAAAAGATCCCATGCCCCCACTGACCACATTCCACCCAGGGTATATTTCTACACTTCTCTTTATTGGGATACTGAGCCACATCTCCAATGCAGCTCCTCCTTCCAGGCAATATTTTTTCTCCGGTCGCCATGGGAGATTGCACTCTCCAAGCAGAACTTCGCTGGCTAACACGCTGTATTGGCTCCTCTTGATGCCACTTGCCATGATCCTTGTACGACATAGCCCCCCGTACACAGACAGCCCGACTGGCCTCCTCTGTGTTGCTTTGGGCCTTCACTCTTGGTCCTGGCCTCTGGTCAGCCCCTCTCCTTGCACATAGCATAGGCTTCTCTCTGCTGGACCAACTCTCAAGCCGTGACACATTCACATTTTTCACAACAGCTACTGGTTTAACTGCAGCAGCATTGCCAGGGGCAACAACACCCCTCTCCCAGGTACGGACATCCTGAAGCGCTCTCCTTGCACTGAAGGTTGGCTTGCTTTCCTCTTTAGGTTGGTTCAATGCTGCCAGGTGCCGCTTGCACCAGTCCACAGCAGATTCACCCACATCTAAATTTCCCGGCTTGGCTGGGGCATGCGGTATATAACCCCCTAGCCACAGGGCTCTCTCACTTCAGCAAACATTGCTTCCTTTTTCTGTTTTGACCGCCCCATCTTTGCAGTCATGCACACAGCAGTGTGTTACACAGTTAAGCAACACCATGGAACACTGTCTCTTTAAGGCAAGGTCCTTATGCACCAAACAGTTCATATAACTGATGAACTTACTTCAATCGCCGGGATCTCCAATTCTGCCCGCATTCTCCACCAAATGTGGGAACTCGCTTCAAAGTGGTAGAGCTTTTCATTTAAAGCACACAGCGACTCGCTTCTTTAAGGGCCTTTTTGCCCAATTTTATTTAAACAAATGTCCCATAACAAAGCTTCCCACGCAGGGGTATCCACCATCAAACAAAACAATGATTCAGCCTCCTGGCTTATACTCAGCTTGATGTCTGTCTCCTGCAGACTTCTTCAAGAATTATGGCTCTTGCACACCGCTGGCCTGTAGCACACAGCTAGTCTCTAGCAGCCCCTTGCTGCTTTTGGCTTCCACCTCTCCTAGGTGGAGCCCTCCTGACTTCCAGGTAGAGCCCTCCTGACTCCTATCTGCCGAGGTGGAGCCCAGAACCCTGGTCCTGACTCTATGAAAAGCCCTGCACACACCTGTGCAATCAGTCTGCTGGCCATTCCCAAAACCTGGTCCCAGGATTGGAGATTTCATCCCTCCCAGATCTCTTTGAAATCTCCAGATCCCAAAATGGACCTTACAAACAAAGGAGGAAAGTGAAAAGCCACTTTCCTCCGTATCAAACACTTACCCTGGAGCCCCTCAACCTGCCTTGTTGAGAATCCTGGGTGACAGATCGCCACACTGTCACATAATATATATATATATATATATATATATACACACACATATACACACACACACATATATATATATATGTATGTATACATTATATGTATACTTGTTTTGAGCTATGGAAGTGCCAGCATCCCTGCCAGAGGTCACCGGAGTTTAATCCTGAGAGGTCAGTGGTGCTCCTGGCTGGTAATGGTCAGTGGCGCTCCTGGCTGCGTGGACGTGGTTACGGTGCTGGAACAGAAAGGAGACTGCGGCCGCACACGTCCTGGCTCTGCACAACGACACATAGCCCTGGTGAGGAGGAAGTAATGGCCACATTGCCAGCTGAGGAGAACAGTAAGAGGAATACCTGACCAGACCAATTTATTACGGGAGCTTCGAGCATCCCCCACAGGAGCATTGTCTCTACATGCGCAGACTCACAGTGCATCTGGTGAGTGCACAGCCTTATCATATATACCAGTCACCTCACCATTTGGTTTGAACGGAGCACCTACCGCTGGAGACATTTCGATCTCTCATACTCACATTTGGACTATGTTCATCATTATTGATCACCAGGAGTCACTTTTACAGTGACTGAATATATGATATCACTGAAATCACTTTATATGTTGGCACTTTGTCACAAGTCACTTTATGGATTTTATTTAGTTCTTACCTATATTTTATTACATTTTATTGTGCTGATCATTGCTTGAGCGCCGCACCCCTTATACATTTATGTTCTGAAAGGTTGTTTGGTATCCTTTGGTACATTGGCTGCTCTTTTGACCTATAGTGCTCGCTTTTACCTTATTTTGATACACATATATATATATATATATATATATATATATATATATATATACACACACACATACATATACACACACACACACACACACACACACTGGGATATTTTTTTTTACTAGTGATGGCGGAGATCAGTGGGACTGCGGCGGGCATTCTGATACTGGGGGGGGAACTGACTTGGTGTCAATGACATCCCCAGTGACACCCATACAGTGATCAGTGCTTGTGGGGAAAAAAAAAAAGCACTGACACTGTACTAATGGCACTGGGCAGGAAGGCGTTAACATGAGGGGTGACTAAAGGGTTAACTGTGTGCTGTTTTACATAGTGCTGTGTCCCTGTGCTTCACCATAAGCACACTGCTTTGCATGGCTGTGCTCTGAAGGCTTAATTGTGAGTAGTTGCTGACACCTATAGAAACGGTGTCACATCATAGGTAGCAATAGACATAATGGTACATAGCTTCAGCCTAGAATCATGAATTGGTACTTTGTTGATATTTCCAACGTGTTTCACGGGACAAAGCTCGCTTCTTCAGGGAAAACAAAACACAAATTCCAGTTGACGACACCGACACCCTCCCAGATACAGGATATATAGGACATGTCAATCGTATGTGGATGGAAAGAGGGCATCCAACTAAGGAGGAGTAATAATCGGTCAAGAGGAGATATAAATCCACACCATCCTTCTAGGTGTCGAGATATCGACTAAGTACCAATTCATGATTCTAGGCTGAAGCTATGTACCATTATGTCTATTGCTACCTATGATGTGACACCATTGGTTTAGGTGTCGGCAACTACTCACAATTAAGCCTTCATGTTTTGAGGTTGTAGCTCGGTGATTTGTAGCTGAGGCCCATGACGCCCTCCCTGCGTCTTCGACATCAGTGGCAACTACTGTGGCTGGGCTACTGTTTGTAGTTCTGTCTTTTTCATTAATAGAATTTTATGATCTTCTATGTATGTGTTTGACGGTCATGTTCCACCTTTTGGTGATTTTTTTAACCTATTAAAAAGGGGTTTAATTTTTACTAACTGTCTTTATATTATTTTGTATAACCAATGTTGATTCACATGGTTTGATACCCTTTAAGCCCCATTAGTTTTTCTTGGTTAGGGTCTCTATTATATAACTTCTTGTGTGTCTGCCGTGTCAGCGACTGCATGTTCACTTAATTTTATGTGAGGCCCTTTAGTGATGTACTAGGGAAAAGGGGATTGAGATAGCAGAGCTAGACTGTTGTGGAGAGGCCAGGAGTTGTCTGCTAAAAGTCCAAGTATGTCTGTATACAGGTTCTTCTTGGCCAGACTAGTACAATTTGTATGATCTTTTACTTCTTTTGCTGTATTTGCTAGAGCAGAAAAGGCAGAATTCATACTGCAGGGAATGCCTAAATTTTCCTGAACTGACACTAGGGATAATTTAAAAGGCATCTGAGACGGGAGCTAGATGATCCTTGGTTCTGGCTACAACCAGAGGTAGTTTATGTTGAAACTGGAGGCTGGATAGCCACATCTGAAATTTCCCATTTTTGGCATGTCAGATTGAAAATGTGGATGTATCTTGCTTTGCGCCTTCTCTCTTCTTTCTCTCTCAACCCTCTCCTTCCTTATGTCCCCCTCCCCCCCACACACACACACACGGACGGCAGTCGCCCTGCCTTCAGTGCAAGGGGTCCCCCATTCCCTCCCCTTACACCCAGCCCTGGGTCCCTGAGTCCACATTTTCATTGTTGCCTCTAGCACTGTTCACAGGAAGTAGTTGGTTTATAGCCTTGTACATTTTAAACCTAAAAATCTTGTGATCACTTTATTACTTGTTTTTTTTCCTCTGCGTAGGCTTTGCTTCGCATGCACATTCTGTATTGTTATCATTTTTTTTTATAAAAAACAATGCACCAGAAAACATTCAGATGAAGGGCCCATTCCCCTTGAATGGTACCCAAGGAAATCATCTTTCTAATAGTCTACTCCTGGAATGTGGACTGTAGTGATCACTGAGCAGCGAGTTACTGGCCATGATATTATCTGGTTTGCTTCTTTCAAGGAAACCACACTCCTGCTACCCCATTATTGGAGATTCAGATTACAGCTGTGGCATGGTCTGACTGCACCCTGATTGGGTGGCCCTTTAGAAGGGGGGATCTAGCAGTGTGGGGTCAACTGAACAGCTTTGAGCTCCAAGCTGTTGATGGGAATAGCCTGTGATATGTATGTGCTGAGTTCTCAAAAGGGCAAGCAGAGGTGCAAAAAGTTCAAAAAGACCTTTTTGAACATTTCATGAGCAGAGCATAGGACAGTGCGACAAACTGGAAGGGATTGTCTGCCACTGCAAAGTGAGGTGGGTAAATGAACAGATTGTGATAGGCATCTTGCAAATCCTTGGATGTATTCTCCTTGTCTCAGAGAGGGGGTTACTGACCTTGCAGATTCCATGTGAAATTTCAAGATTTGAAGGAATCTTGTATTTAAGTCCAGAACAAGATAAAAACTCCTGCTGTGCTTTGCTACCCTAAACAGGATTTACTAGAATACTGTGAACCTGTGTTGCAGCGGTTCTGGCATGAAAACTCTCTGTGACAAGAGATGGTTCAGGGCATTTTGTAAATCAAACTGTCCTTGGGCAGTTTTTGCCTGATTTGAAAGAAGAAAGCATTGACAGGGAAGAGTCTTGAACTCTTAACTCTTTACAGCCACCAATTGAAGGTCCTAGATACATACTAATCATTATATGCAGCTAATTACCCTCTAGTTTTCTTGTGCATATTTCATTTGAGAAAGTTGTGATAGTCAAAATGTATTACCTAAACTTCTTGGGTTTTTATTTTTTTTACCTTGCCATTTACCACCATTTACAATGTGTAACACCCAAACCTAGATATTCAAAACAACTCAGACAGGTTCTATAAAGATGTAGCCAATATAAATCATGGAAAATCAGTTAATATATATGGTTAATACAGTTGTATCAATTAATACAATGTTGAAAGAACCAATGTTCTTTCAACTCCAATGTAAATAAAATAGCATTTGACCTGAAATTTAATAAAGGGATTGTACCATAGTATGCAAACATCTGTGGTCATTTTGTACCTAGCAAAGCCAGTACACACCATGTAGTACAAAGAAAGGCTGGGCTAGGCCTGGAAATGCTAACCACATACCCCAGATCGTCTCAAATTTTGTTGGAAAATTCCTATGTTGAAAAAGCTCTCCCTAGCCAAAAGTGGGTATAACTGATGTCCATACTTAGTGCTTATAACGTATGCTGATGACCCATCATGCTGGGTGGACTTTTGATTTGATGTTGTAACATATAGTGTGCCAAAGAGTGAAATAATAAAAAAAAAAAAAAAAAAAAACAAAACCTAGCGATAGAATAAACATCAATTACAAGAACATAACTAAAAAAGGTGCTCCAATAGAAACAAGGTCAAATATATTAAAACATATATGAAATAAAAAATATGGCTAACAACTGGTGATTCGTTCTAACAGCGGAAGAACAAATTTTATAATGTTGCTGAGATTAAGGATATTTTGGTCAGCAAAAACGCATGTAAAACAAACAACAAAAAAAAAAACACCACATATCCAGAAAAACACAATGCTGTGATAATCTCAATTTCATAATCAATGTGCTAATGTGCTTGCATTCTGTTTATAGACTTCACGTTTAACTCTTGGGAGAGCAGCCACAAGTTTAAATCAGATCATAGGAGTGGCCCCCTTGGACTCCATATCGGACTTTAGCTAGACTGTCATGCTATTTTGTATAAAGGCCTAGCCCTATGGTTTTAACCTTTTATGTGCCATATATACCGCCCCACATTGGTTTACATAGAAATCTTATGTGCTTATCTTTTGCTTTTTCATCTGAAATGTATGTCACTTTGTTTTTACTTATGTGTACATCATGGAACTAACTCATGAGATTGAGTTAGCAAAATATGACATACTGAATTACCTATGTTCAGAGTTTACCCCACAATTTTTTTCCAGTACCTGTGAGATTAAAGGTCCCTAATACAGGCAATTATGCACCAGATTTGAGAGCATTGAAGATGCTCTCAACTTCTCTATTCAGCACTGGATGCAGGCTTTGGTCATGAATGGGCACAGATTTCTGTACTTAAAAATGGATGCAGGTCATTATTAAACAGAGACTTAGAAAATGTGACTATTCATCCAGTAGTGTATGTACCCTTTACTCAGAATTAGCCCAATAGTTTCACAATTACCTCAGAATTGGTACAAGACCCTCAAAAGGAACACTAGGAACAAAGAAGATAATCTCTTCAAAACAAAATTAGGAAAATTTCGGAAAGATGTAGACAGTTATACATTTTTATATATTTTTTTTTTTACGTTTTTAGTATGTGTTCCACTGTGAACAAGAATTGATAACCAGTGAGATCCATAATTTCTCCTCTAAGCAATTTTCTCATGAAATAAAAACCAAAAGGAAGTGGGACCCCATATCTGGGACGGCTAAGAGGGTTAACACAAACTATAAAAGAGAAAGTAAAAAGGGAAATAAGAGTAAGAGGAGAGAAGAGAGGAGAAAAAGTAAAAAAAAAAAAAAAAGAAAGAAAAAAAAACACAAAAAAGGGGGGGGGTGCATATGGGTGGAAGGAGGAGAGAAGGAATTAAAAAGTGTAATGGGGAGGGTCCCTGCTCGTTAGCTCCAAGGACTGAGCCATATTCCTTACAATATGTATACAGAGACCAATAGAACCACTTCCATCTAAATTTCTCTTCCATTCCTTTCAGGGTTGCTGTGATGCTTTCCATAGGAGTGGAACTCTGCCACCTTACCGAACCACATCGAGGGGGGGTCTCCTGCTTCCACAGCTCCTTACAGGCCTTAGCTACGTTCCACAACTGGATCAACATGGAGGGTTTGTACCTCTTTTTCCGGAGATAAGAAAGGTGCAAAAAGGGTACTTGGCAGGATCCGGGCCCAAGTCAAAATCAGTGAGCCGGCTGTCCGGGGGCGCGCTCGTGAGCAGCAACCAAGATGGCTGCTTTGTAAATTAACTCCTCGGCCGCCGGACACATTGGCCAATTTTCTCTCCTCAGGGGGGGTCCCCCTGTTTCCTCCCTGGCCCCCTGTCTCTCTGGTGCCCTGATGGGCAAAAAAACGCCGGCCCCCCGTGCCTCCAGCTCCTGACAGGCTGCTCCAGAGTTTGCGGTCTACCCGCCGGAGATCGCGGCTGAAGCCGGGGCCTCGATTTTGGGCCGGCCGCCGCGGACTTCCAGGACCCCGGCCACGGGTTCGGGGCTCCCGCCCGGGACCTCAGATGGAGCCCCAGCCGCGATTTTGGGTCCCCCGCTGTCACCATCCATAGGTGGGTCGGACCCTGGCAGTGTAGAGGACCTGGCACCAGAGCCATCCCTGCAGTCTCCCATCCCACCCGCTGTTCCCATTGACCGGCTTGAATTTGACCGCATACATCGTGCGTTGGGCCCCAGACGACCGGATGGGCCCCCGAGGGACATTATCATCAAGTTTACGTATTACCGCACTAAGGAAACTATCCTCTTGGCGGCCAGAAACAACCCTGACCTCAGCTTCCAGGGGCATCGCTACCAGCTCTTTGCGGACCTCTCTCAGACCACTCTTCAGAAGTGTCGCCAATTGAAGCCCTTCACTTCGGTCCTGGTGAAACACAGTATCAAATACGCTTGGGGCTTCCCGCTTCGCCTTACCTTCACCTACCAGGGCCGCAGTCATTCTGTGGCTATGCCGGAGGAGGCCCATTCTCTTCTGGAATCTTTACACCTTCTTTCACCTGAGGCTGCGGATCGGAGCCCAGCTCATTCATCTGGATCCCCGGCAAGGCAGCTTCTTCCAAGCCGCATCTGGGAGCGGTCATCCAATAGGAAGAGGGCCCTCCCTCAGACCTCTTCACGATCAAGTCCTTCCTGTTCTTCTCCGGGCTGAAGATGTGTCTTGGACTTCCCATGTATCATCTCACCGATGGACTTCCTTGACGGGACCGTGAGTTTGGCCCTTAGGGCTCCCCCAGTTTGTCAGCATTACGGGTTGGGACTGCTCCAGTGTGCCCCCTTGGGTTCCTTCCCTGGTTGGGGGGGTCTCCTCATGGATTCGAGAATTATGACTTTCTGCTGCCGCAGCCTATTTTGGGCCTGGGTGATGGTATTCCGGTTTTTGTTGGTAGCACGGAGTGAGGGTTCCCTCTGGTTTCGGGGTGGGAGGTTGATCTGGTAGGCCCGGTTGGGTGGGAGGGGGTTAGCCCCATGGTTCTCTGGGTTGCTATGGGGAGGTCATCACGGTGGCCTAGCTCCTTTAGTTTTACTGCTTTGGTACCCCGTTCTATTGTGTTTAGTGCCTTATTGCCCTTTTGCCCCCTGGGGACTTATGTTTCTGATGTTTCCATTTGCAGCCATGTGTCCGGTGGTAGAGCCACCCCTAACTGGTATCCTTCCTTTGTAGGATGCACGTCACCATTGGCGTGACACGATTGCACTATTGTATATTCTTTTTGTGTACTTTTCCTTCTTTCTTTCTTTGTTTTTTTTTCTCCTTTGGTTTTTTTTTGTTTTTGTTTTCTGCAGAGTTCCGGGACGCCACGGTCCGATCGCCATTGGGAGTGGAAATTGCTAGCTGCTTTATGGTTTCTTCTGCTGAGCATGTTGCCCTGATGCCGCCATGGCCTCGCCCCTTTTGAAAATTAATTCGCAAAATGTTCAAGGCTTTAATTCGCCTCAGAAGCGGGCTAAAGTTTTTCATCACCTCAAATCACAACAAATTGACGTGGTATGTTTACAAGAGACCAGGTTTTCTCAGTCCTCCGCCCCGCGTTATCTTTCACCTCACTATCCCACCTTTTACACGGCCTCGGCCCCTGAGAAGCGTCGGGGTGTCCTGATCGCTTTTAAACGCAATCTCCCCTTTGTCTGTGCTAGGAATATAGCGGACCCCACGGGCAGGTATCTGCTTCTGCAAGGCACCCTCTGGGATCAGGAGGTTACTTTTGTCTCTTACTACGCGCCTAATCGTTTTCAGGATAAATTCTTTTCACATCTTTGCACCATTGTTTCCCGACACTCCAAGGGTCTTCTTGTTGTTTTGGGGGATTCAAATGTTACTTTGGATTCCGCATTGGATAGGCGCTGCGCACGGGGGGCGGCCCCTTCTCATGACTTGGTGCTGGAGGAACGTATGCGCTCTCTCCTGCGGACAGCAGGGCTGGCGGACGTCTGGAGGGAGCTTCACCCAACGGAACGCGACTTTACATTCTATTCCAGTCCTCATGATAGTTTTTGTAGAATTGATCATATATTTATGCAGGTTCAGCAGCTTCCCTTGGTCAGGCGGATAACTATTCCCTCCTCGCCTTGGTCGGATCACGATCCCTTGGTACTTCTCCTTGCCCTCTCTGGGTCAGAACGGCGCCCTTTTCATTGGCGCATCAATGATTCTTTATTGACCACTCAGGCTACCTGCCAACAAATAGAATTTTTTTTACGAACATACTTCACGGAAAACGCGGGATCGGTCTCCTCGGCAGTGCCCCTATGGGAGGCGCATAAGGCCACGGTGCGGGGTCATGTTATACAGCTGGCGGCGGTCCGGAAGCGGGAGCGCCGACTTTTGGAGCTTCATTCTCTCCTGGCCTCTGCGGATGCGCGTTGGAAGTCCTCTCCATCTGCGGCCCATAAACGCGCTCGGGACGCTCTGGCGGCAGAGTTAGACCTACTTGCCTCTTCAGAGGCGGAACGGGCCCTGCGTTGGACCAAACACAAATTTTATTCCTGTGCTAATAAGCCAGGCCCGATGCTGGCCAGGAAACTCAATTCTGTGGGGAAACCCCATAAACCGATTCGACTGCGACTTCCTACAGGTGGCTGTACTTCTAATCCCCAGCAGATTGTTTCCCGTTTCTCAGACTTCCTTGCACGCCTCTACGCTAAACCAGATCCCTTCCCCGTGGCTCAAGCAGAGGCATTCTTTCAAGATCTCCGACTTCCTGGGTTATCCGAGGCAGCACAGGTGGCACTCAACGCCGGTGTCACTGTACCAGAAGTGCTCCAAGCTATCAAATCTTTACGGTCCACCGCGGCCCCAGGTCCCGACGGCTTTTCCGGTCTTTATTATAAGAAATTCTCAGCCTTGTTGGCGCCCTTTTTGGCTTAGTATTTTAATGCGTTACGACAGGGCTCCTCGCCCTCCCCAGATGCGCTTAGAGCGCATATCGCCATGATTCCTAAGACGACCGATGATGTACAGGAACCGCAAGCCTTCCGGCCTATTTCTCTTCTTAATGAAGACCTGAAGATATTGGGCAAGATTCTTAGTTTCCGCATTAATAAATATTTGCGTAGCCTGGTCCACAGGGACCAGGTAGGGTTCGTCCCCGGGAGGCAGGCGGGTGATAACGTTCGTAAGGTGGTCCATCTTATACATTTTCTGCAACAGCGGAAAATCCCGGGATTCTTACTGTCTTTAGACATATATAAAGCCTTTGATTCTCTATCCTGGGAATATCTGCGGTTTGTGCTGTCTCGTTGGGGTTTTGGGGATTCTATTCTATTCTTTCTTGGATTCAGGCCTTGTATTCTTCTCCTTCGGCCTCCGTCAAATACGCTGGGTATTTTTCAGATCCTTTTCCTATTGGGCGAGGGACGAGACAGGGTTGCCCCCTGTCCCCAGCGCTCTTTGTCCTGGCGCTTGAGCCATTGGCTTTGGCGCTTCGGACCGATTGCAATGTATCGGGGGTTCCTTACGCGGGACAGGAATTCAAACTGAACCTTTTTGCGGATGATGCCCTCCTGACTCTTACTAACCCCCTGACGACTCTTCCTAATTTGCAACAGGTTCTTGAGCGCTTCTCCTTGATTTCGGGTCTCCGTATCAACTTGGATAAGACTGTCGCCCTCAATATTACTTTGGCTTCAGATTTGGTTTCGCGCCTACAATCCCACTTCCCTTACAAATGGGCTTCCTCTTCTCTTGAATACTTAGGCATTCGCTTGACCCCCACTTATGACTCCTTGTTTGCTGCGAATTACTATCCATTGCTTAGCTCTCTATCCTCTCTTATGCATTCTTGGCAATTTCCGCACCTGTCTTGGATAGGACGGGTTAATTCGGTGAAAATGACCATCTTGCCGAAATTGTTGTATTATTTTCGCACACTCCCGGTGCGGGTTCCCCCTCATTTTCTTCGGTTGCTTCAGGCGAAGTTAATGCGTTTTATCTGGGCCGATAAGCACCCCAGAGTATCCAAAAGTACGCTTTTTGCCCATAGACTTCAGGGTGGTCTTGGGGTGCCTAATGTGACTAAGTATTATCAAGCAAGCCAGATTGCCCCGCTGTCTATGTTGCACGCCTCTTCCGACGTCCCCCTCTGGGTCCTGTTGGAACTACCTAATTGTGCCCCTATCGCACTATCGACGCTTCTATGGCTTCCCCCTGCCCTGCGCCCTATGGCACTGAGTCCGATGTTACTTCATGGCCTACAAGTTTGGGACTCGGTGCGTTACTCTGGTAGTCTGATGTCACCTTTTCTGCCTTTGCTCCCAATTATTAACAACCCTCTTTTCCCGCCGGGTTTGGATCACCCAGGGGCGGTTTCTTGGTGGGTGACTAATGGTTTTTCGCAGGTGCGACACTTTTTGATTTTTCGGTCCTTTCCCACCTGGGACTCTCTTCGGGAATCCCGGAATATCCCCCCGGCGGAATTTTTTCGATATCTTCAATTGCGACACTGGCTGCTCTCGCTGCGGGGTACTTCTGCGTTCCCGTACCAGAAATCTGCCTTTGAACAGCTCTGCCAACTGCGTCCAGGCCTTATATCCCTTCTTTATGCAGCTCTGAACAGACGCTCGTCGCATACTTCTCTTTCATATGTTGTTCAGTGGGAGCGCGACCTGGGAGTGGCTGTGGATCCGGAGGACTGGAATAAGGCCTGGTCATTCATAGCTAAATGCTCATTTAATACGACCACACTGGAGGCAGCCTATAAGGTATTGTTTCGTTGGTACTGGGTTCCGGCTCGGCTGGCCCGGGCTAACCCTGCCTGTAGTGATCAATGTTTTCGGGGTTGTGGTCATCGTGGTGATGTATTACATATCTGGTAGTCATGCCCGAGACTGTTTCGTTTTTGGTCTTGTGTATTTGGCCTCCTTTTCACCTTGTTCCATCTCTCCATACGCCGGGATGCTCGGTATGCCTTGCTTCATTGCCCCATACCGGGCCTCTTAGCTCACCAGCAGAAGTTGGCTTCCTATCTGTTTTTATCCGCCACTAGAACAATTGCTCAGGCCTGGAAGAGTCCGTTTGTCCCTCTTCAGGGGGTGCGGGATCGTATGACCACTATGATGCTCAACGAACAGATGTCGAGTATCCGCAACGACTCCCAACGTAAATTTTTGAAAATATGGGAGCCGTGGTTGCAATATGCCCTTCCCTCACTCCCCCCGGCTAGTCTGGGGATGTAATGGCGTTCGGTATTGGCGCTCTTGAATCCCTGCTCTTTGCCCCCCCCCCCACCCCCTTTTTTTTTTTTTTTCCTTTTTCTTTCTCTCTTTTCTTTTTTCTCTCTCTCTCTGTTTTTGGTGTGACTGGGCAGCTGCATTTAGTTGTTATAATCAGTTACATTACTGTTTTGTAACTTATGTGCCATTGATAGCCCCTGCGTGGGCGTACCTTTTGCCCTGTTGGCATTAGAGCATTGTTTTTCCTTTTTTTTTATTTTGCATATTGTTTATCTGTGCAATTGATAGCCCCTGCGTGGGCGTGTTTTATTGCCTCTGTTTATACTGTTTAAAATTTAATAAAAACCATTGAAATAGAAAAAAAAAAAATCAGTGAGCCACCTAAGAGTCTAGAAATTCTGAAAGAACCCTCTGCACACTGCTATATACCCTTTTCCAGCAAACTTTGCAATTAAAAAAAAAAATTATTTCACACATATTGCAATACACATTTAAGCTGACCAACTGCGTCAAAGTAATCCGTTTTGGCCCTTTCTACTCTGCCCTGCCAAAGCAAGCATTTACAAGCAGGTTTCAGGAGTTGGGCTATAAAGGTCCTTGGTTGCTGGTATGTTGTTCCTAGAAAAGGTATATAGCAGTGTGCAGAGGGTTCTTCAGAATTTTTAGTGTTGATATGTGGTTACACCTGTTTAGCACCTGATAGATAAATGCATGTACAAGCTATTGTCGGTCGCCTAATAGAATCTCTCACTTGGTCCAGAACTCAGTTCCTTGCAGGTCCATAAGATGTGGAGCATAGATCCCTCTTCCTCCTTATATCAACAAGTGCCTGCAGCTTCCGGATATATTTTTCTCAGTAGAGAAAGAACCTTATACCAACGAGAAAGGATGTTATAGCCCGACTCCTGAAGCTTGCTTGCAATGGAAGTATAATGAGCAAAATAGAGAACATGATCCCTTTGTTTGGAAGAGAGTGCAAGTACCAAATCTCTCTCCCAGTTAAACAAAAATGGAGGCACAAACCCCTCCGATGGCCGCAGGAGCAGTTTGCATGCTTCTGAGACCCCATGGGAAGAAGGTCCAGTCTTCAGAGAAGTTCAAACGAGGTGGTGGGAAAGGAAGAAATCCCACCCCAAGTCAAGGTAGTGAGAAAGTGTGCTAGAACAGCCAGGAATCCAGCAGAGGGTCAAACGTCACCTGAATGCCCAATGGGGACTTCAGGCCAGATCCAGATAGAGACTCTCTAAGACAAAAGTTACCCATCTGAAGAAAATGTCAATAGCAGTCTGTGAGGCCTGGAGGTAATGCCTGGTTGCCCAGACCCCCTTCCCTGGACAATGAAATTGTTGACAATGTACGACCCTCATAAATCCGTCCAATGAGGGGATGATGTTTAAGAGATCCTACAAGATTAAAGCTTATCCATAGCAAACAATGAAGGGGAACATCAGTGCAGGATTGCTCAATCTCGAGCCACTGTTTTTGTCCAAAGTCCCTGCACCAGGCAAGCAATCTGGCTAGGTGTATAGCCCGATAGTAGCAAAGCTGGTGAGGAAAGGACTTTCCCCCATAAATCTTAAGTAGAGCCAGACAAAATTGTTTTTGCCACCTTCTGTTATTCCCACCTGGAAGCCTTTAATGTCTGAATTGCAATGGACATGTCACAACAGGAGTTCCAAGGTCGAGATAAAAATTAACAGTGATGGAGGACAACCTTGCCTTGTCACATTCGTCAGGAAACCAGGCAGAGGTAACATCATAGATGGCATCAATCCATTTGAAATGTTTCCCCAACACCAATATGACCAAGTGTCTCTTTCAGAAAGGCCCAGACTACCCTATCAAAAGCTCTCTCTGTGTTGGACGAAAGCAGACACAGTGGGATGTGTTGACTGTGGGCCAGATGATTAATATCAAGTACCTTGGTCATGTTGTCTTTTGCCTCCTTGGTGGGCATAAATCCCACTTGATCAGGGTGGAAAACTTCTTGAAGGAGAGGCAGGAGTCTGCAGAATCGGATCTTGGTAAATTTCTTTAAAATGTTACTAAATCCTGGACACATTCACTATATCTGGTCTGTCTCCCACAGTAGTGCAATTATTTTAGTAAATATAAACTGCTAAATACCTTTTCTCATCAGCAGTTAGAACAGTCTTGTGACTTCTATCAGTGTTCAGCAGAGCACTGGTTAAAAGCTTGTAGGAGGCGTTTTCTTTCTGCTTTACAAGAATGCAAAACCCCTGACCTGTCAATTGGCCCTGTGCTGATCACATGTACTCTCCCAAGAAAACAAAAAACCTCTCTAGCAACACACTAAACTGAGAATGTGCAGAATGGCTATGGTTCAGTCTGAGAAAAAGGAGAGAAGCGCCTCTAAGTGCAATAAGTCTTTTAATTCAAGTCTAAATGTAGAAACACTCACATGTGTGAAGTAATCATAAGCATAAAAACCGTGGTTAACAATAGTTAGCGGTGGGGTGGTAACCCGGGTGAAGAGCCGTCATCTCTCTGCGATAAGGAGATAAGACGTGGACATTTGAACAAGAAGAGGAGCAGAAAAGTCAGGATCGAAAATTGACTTTTTACACAATGCAGAGGATTAACCCCTTAGGTTCCACAGTAAGTATAACAAGCATGTTTTACTACATATACAGACTGTTTTTACTGTTTTGGGTTTAGTAACACTTTAAGTCCACATTCATTAATGAAATGGGACAGTAGTTCATACATTGAGCTGAATCCGTACCTGCCTTAGGGATTACAACGATGTGTGCCCTAAAAGCCGATCAAACGCCACTACAAACCTTGGTGCCAGGGTTGGTGCGAATGCCTTATAGTAGGCTGCCATGTATCCATCCAACCCAGGTGACTTGTGGGGCTTAAGGGATTTGACCGTTGCCATAAATTCATCTGTAGAAAATGACACGTTCTGGACTCCCGTTGCTCCCAGAGGAGACAGTGGAATCCCTGAAGCCGCAAGATATTCTTGTATTTGCCACTGCTTACCTAACTGCTGGGTGGGAGTTAAAGGAGTAGACAGGTTATATAAAGCAGAGTAATACTCACGGAATCCCATTGCAATGTCCCTCAAAGTATGGCAACCCTTCCCTGCACCAGAACTGACAAAAGGAATATAACTTTTCAGAAAGCTCCTGAAGAGAACAGGCCAGGAGTCTGCCTGGCTTGTTGTCATGTCTGTAGTAGGCATGACATACCCTTTGTAGCTACCTTTAGCATTGTGTAAAAGCATAGAGGCTTTTTTTTGTCACTGTACCTGAAGTTCCACAGCCACTGACTGAGCTAATGTTTGTTTGAGCAAGCCTTCCAAGCTGTATATGAGGTTAAGCTGTTTTTGGAGGGAAGCCTGCCTTCTTCAACTGTCACCTTCTGAATTAGAAGTCCCCTAATCACACAATTAGGAGTCTCCCAGAGAGACAGCGGGGAGACAATGTCGTATCACTGTCAAAGAAAATCAGGGAAAGTCGGTGCATTCATTCTGCATGAAGCGCCCTCATGAACCATAGAGTCATTGAGTTTGGAAGTAAACGCCTTATGGCAAGGCGGGCCAAAGCTGATATTGAGAACAGTCAGAGCATGGTCAGTGAGAGTCTGGGTGCCTAAGAAGGTTCTGAGAATCTATGGTAAAAGTAGTTGAGAGGTCAGAAGGTAGTCTATGTGAGAATAGTTAACATGCACGGTCAAAAAGAAAACATAATCACGGTCCTTGGAATGTTGAATTCAACACCCACCCACCAGCCAGTGCTGTGGAAGGCAGTAGGGTAACAGCAGTTAGTAAATTTAAGCAACTTCCCAGTTTGGAAGTGGGTCTCTTGGATAAAAACAATTTGTGTTCAAAGTCTCCACAATTCATGTTCAAGGAAACACACCTGTAACAGGTATGGCTAATGCAAAAATACAGTCCTAAAACACAACTCAAAGAATGGGTAGAAAAGAAAAAAAAAACAAAAAAAAAACACACAACAGAGGGGAAGGGAAGAGACAGAAAAAAAAAAAAACAAGGATAAAGTGAGGAAGACTAGTTTCAGGACTACAAAAAGGCTAAGTAACCGGTGGCTGCTAAATGAGCCTACCCATCCCTGTTATCCCCACTGAGAAAAGTTTCAAAGAAGGGAGAACTCGAGGAGGCACAAACATACGTGGGGCTAGTAGCATGCAACTACAGAAATAGACACCCACATCCAATCTAAGATAATAAGATAAAGATAAGATAATGTACATAACCAATGACTGTGATTTTAATAAACTCCTTTTTTGCTAGAAAAGAATTAAAAGTGGACCCAGTTCTACTGTTAATACAGAACAAAACATCAAATACCCTCACTCCTGGATATACAGGATGGTTCCCTTCCTTCAGTCTCCACCAAAGCTGGAGGTAGTCCTAGCCAAAAGGCCCATAAAGAAAGACAATCATTCACTATCCCAAAAAATAAAAATAGTAGTTACAATAATAATAGTAAATACGTCAAGAATGTTTACGATCAAAGGCCGGACATATCAGAATAAGAGTTTTACAATTATTCCTCAGAATGCGTACTTTGTTTGTCCTGTCCTTGTGGCTTTGTTCTACATGGGCAAGAAAATCATAGCTCTGAGAAAAAGATTTGCAGATTATAGACAATTTTGGAGGATGGTTGCAATAAGCATAGCATACCAAGAAATTTTCTGGAATATCATAATAAATCATCCATGGGTCTCCAGAAATCCATGCCCAGGAGTGGGAGACGTTATGGATCTTTTGGATCTATGCCCTGGGCACATTAGCCCTGAGTGGCCTTTATGAGAAGATTGAGGTCAGCACAGCATTATTGAGTTTTACTGGATATCATTTTCTTTTACATGCATTTTTGCTGGCCAATCAATCTCAGCAACATTATATAATGTTCTTCATCTGTTAGAATGTATAACAAGTTGTTAGCCATATTTTATATTTCATATATGTTTTCTGTTTCAATATTTTTTCATTAGGAAAGATTTGTTTTAAGAATACAAATGGCTCAAGATATGCCCACGCAGGGGCAGAGCAGAACAATAATACATAATGAGATACATCCTGCTGACTTGTATTAGTCAAACACTGGAATGTCCAATGACATCAAGGAGGGATGGCAAAAAGCCGAACCAAATAATAGAAGCAGCAATCCACCATATTACCGGAAAAAAAAAAAAGAGGAAGAAGAGGAAAAAAAAAAAAGGGAAAAGAAGAATCAGAAAGAAAACATGGAGGAAAGTAAGACTAGAAGAATCACGGATTCAGGGCTAGCACAGGCCTTGACTATAAGAGGCCATAACTAGTAGGAGACAGGGATGGCAAGGAATAGCGTATCCAAGGTTCCCAAACTTTAAGGAATCTCGGATGAGAATCATGAAGAATGCTAGACATCTGTTCATTGACCAACATAGCACTCATCCGGGTCTTCACCCCCTGGAAGACAACCGAAGGGGTTCTCCAAGCTTGAGCTATAGCACGTGTGGCCAAAATAAATAGGTAGGATGCCAATTTCTGCTGAGACCTAGACAGACCCAAAATTGGGCAGTGCAGGAGGGCCACCCTTGCATCCCTACGGACCATAATGTGAAATAGCGTTTGTAGCAAACCAAAAACCCTAGACCAGAAGCCTATCAATCGCGGGCACAACCACCAAATGTGCAGGACCTCCCCGTGTAGACCACAGTTCCGGAAACACCTATCTCCGCCAGTCGGATTAAAGTGAGCAGTCCGAGCTGGGACCCAGTACCACCGCAGGATAACTTTATAGGCTGCCTCAGAGTTACTGTATTGAATGAACATTTTGCCACCATCCTCCAGGCCCTACGCCAATTCTCCGCAGCAATCGAGACACCAAGCTCTCGCTCCCAATGAGCGACATAAGACAGGGGTGATGAGGAGGACCTACTGTTAAGGGAGGTATAAATTACAGAAATGAGTTTTAAATATATATTTAACCTAGTTTCTACTAATACGTTGATAGATATTTTTAGCTATGTACTTGTAATTGATGTCATTTTATTTTTTAAGTATTTTTACATTGTTGTAATGGACCAGTATGCTAGGTCTTACATTTGGATACTTATCAATTTTTATTTTTAGGGTGATCCTTATGGTCATCATTGGGTTAATGAACACACAGTAGAAAGTATATGGCTATACTAGTAATTATTAGATTTCTTAGAGTTGATAGTTATATTGTAGAAAAACAGTCATGCTCCATGTGTGATCCCTTTAAATGTGTAAAGGTTCTACTGTCTAGTAAGACCACCCACAATGTTCATTTTCCTGTGTAAATATGGAGACTTTCCCTGTTTTGTGTTATGGCCTGAGGAAGGCGAGTGTATGCTCGGCAACGCATAGCCACTCCCACACACTGCTCCATACCACTGGGAATGACATCACTTCCGCTCCTGCAACAGTGTTGTGCTCCAAGCTGGACTGGAGTAGACTCACTTCCGGGCTCTGGTTATCGGCCCCAGCATCTGCAAGTAACTACACAGACACAGCAGCGGCTGGATGGCGCATAGCAGGATCCTGGGACATGAGACAACAGTGGTGTTTACCTTTTGTAAAGCAAAATTGCAGTCTTTAAACATGTGAGTTGCCGAATTATGAGCTTAACCTCCCTAGCGGTCTGATTATGTCCATATTTCTGTGCTCAAAGTGGTAAATGTTTTTGCATATAAATTTTTTTCTTATTGTAGGCCTGTAATTTTTAGGAATAACTCACTGAAATCTGTCCGAACAAGAGTCTGGTAAACATCCCGGGTAGGATAAAACTTGAAACACGAAATCATATATTTTAATTTAATAAATAATCCTAAAAAAAATTATAATAAATTTAATTCAATAATATAATCAAACCAAAAACACTGAAATTTGAAATATAGAGCCAAGTTCGCATATCACTGAGCAAAGTCGCAAAATCGTTTTCAGTGTCTGATGACGAATTTCCCCACGAATCATCACTCAATTCTGCAAGTGGTTCTGATTTACTATCGCTGTTCTCTAGCTGGTCTAAAACCGTTTTTGACCTAAAGGGACGCTTTTTGGACACCATGGGCATTTGTCAGTTTCCAGGCAGAAATAACAGTAAAAAGGCAGGGCACAGGACAAAGCACTAGGGACAAAATGTATGTGAAATGCTTTGATACAATACTGTTCTACTAAGTGATTTTAGTGAATGTCACTTTTTGTCATTTTCAAATTTCCCGCCGTTCCGTCCCCCGTACGTCCCGACGCTCGCAGGGGACGGAACCCAGATGACAGATGCCGGCATCCGCCGGATTACATTGCTGGGGACACTGCAGGAGGGACATTGCGGGAGCGCAGGACAAGGTAAGTGATCGATTTGTGGTACTGAAACTTTACCCTGAGGTACACTCGGGAATACTGCCAGGGAGGTTAATAAAAATTGCTGGCTTGCTGCACTTAGACGGTGCTTTCCATTTTTCTGCTCAGTTCTAACTTTTAGCATAGCAGCCACAAGTTTGAAGCAGATCATAGGAGTAGTTCCCTTGGACTCCACATTAGAGACTTTAGTTGGGACTTTCATGCTATTTTGTATAAAGGCTTAGCCCTTTGGTTTTAACCTTTTATGCACCATATATACCTCCTCACATATTTTAATTAATTTAGCTCTCCTTATAAACAATAATGGCAGTCTACAGCAGCTCGTACATTTATCTGTTGAACAATGGTAATAAATTGAGAGGCATAAAGTTCTGCACATTATTAGATAAAACCACGTCCAGATATTTAAAATTATTCACTGTAGAGATTTGACATGCTTCAGCTAACAAGGTGCCCAGTATAGGATTTTCAAGACTGACTTGTTTCAGTCGACACAAAAGCTCAAAATGTTCCAAACTAGATCAGCTGCTTTAGTGCAGGTAATGACTGTTGCATGCCCCCCTACAGCATATAAGAGCAACGTCTGCATACAATGCCATCTTATCCTCTGTTGTCTCTCTCTGGAATCACAGTGGCCAGTGACCATCTTATAGCTAATGGTTCTATTGGACTGTATTGCAATAGAGTAGAGAGTATTACTTGTTTCTTAACATGGTCCCCCATTCCCCTCACATTCCAGGAGATCACTTTAAGTGGATTAAACATCCCATAGTGCACTTAAGGGTAGTCTTGAAGTGAAAATAGGGAGTAGCCCCTGTCCAACGCAGGCCCACCAGTCCCCTGCTAGGGGATTAAGTATATAAAAAGTTCCAACTGATGCGGTCTCTTTGTACCCAATTGTAACACACAGACCCATTTCTGTGCAGCAAGTGAAAGCAATAGATGTAAATAACAGCATGGTTGTTCTAGGCACTTTGACAGGCAGGTCATTAGTGCTGCAGCAGAACTCTGTCAAGTATTAACATAATAAACAACACAGTTTAAATGTAACTGTGAGCAGTCCACAGGTGAATTGTACCAAGGGGCCCTCCAATTGTTTGATTGGAAGCAACAGTCACAATAACATTATATAATACCAAGTGGGCTCAAATAAATTGTAGAACATAGCCTGCTATGTAGGTTTTTTGTGGCACATCCAGTATCAGATTTAACAAACGCTAAGAGTCAAGACTATTGCGTATGCGTTGTTCATTCCTGTTCAACCAGAAATCTGTTGCACCAGAAGCAAAGAACTGAGTGGTATTTCTATCTACTACCCAAAGTTTAGCTGGATATACAATGGCATACGGAATCTGCCGATGACGTAATGTGCATTTAACATCTACCCTCTGCTTCTGTGCTTCAGCTGAAAAATCAGTGAAGAATGACATTTTTAATCCACTGAACTCAAGGTTGCCTTTCACGCAAGCTATGGATAGTATGAGATCCCTGTCCCTAAGTTAAGCATTTTTAAAATGAATGCCTGGGCGGCTTTCCTGGAGGGAGGGAGCATGCTAGGAGTCTGTACTCCCTCTAAACTGCAAACATATCGGTGAAACCATCTCTCCTCAGTATGTCCATGAACCATTTTTCAATAGTTAGATGGTCGTTTGCGTTCTACACATTCAGGCACACCCATTATGCAAATGTTGTTCCTCCTCTGCCTATTCTCCAATGTGTTTTTTTTTATTTAAGTGATCATGTATCACATTGTATTGGTATTGTTCTGTCACATGTTCTGTCCCCCTTTGTAATGTACAGCGATGAGCAAACTATTGGCGCTTTATAAATACTGTATAATAATAATAATAATATTAAAGTGTTTTTTTTTTTTTTAATAGCAAGCATGTTATACTTGCCTGCTCTGTATCCTGGTATAAAGCCAGTGCTCCTAGCCCCTCCCCCTCTGTTCAGTGCCACCAATAGCAAGCCGCTTGCTATGGGGGCACTGGTGCATCCCCTCTCCCCTGCTCTATGCATCCATACACCAGTGACAGCAGTGGGAGCTAATGACTCCCACTGCTGTGTCTCAGCCCATAAGGACAGAGAAACCTGGGCCAGCCGAGGCTCTTGTGCACATCACTGAATAAAGAGGAGGCTCAGTCAGTCCATGCGGGGGGGGGGTGTGTGTGTGTGTGTGTGTGTGTGTGTGTGTGTGTGTGTAGATTGTGTCCCTGCCTGCATTTGAGTCTTTGAGCAATTGATGGCACTGTGTGTGTTCCTTACCCTCCAGATTGTGTCTCATGCTCCTGCAGCTGTAGTGTGGGGTTCTGACCCTACGACTGCACTGCCCAGGTCACTAGCCACTACTTTAGATTTGGCTGGTATACAGGACATTTTTTCTGGTTCATCAGCAATGTCCTTTGATCAGTCTCTTGAGGGACACTGCGGTTTTGGCAAGCTGCCAGCGACATCTTGAAAAGCCCCAACCAGCCTGCTCTTCTTTGTTATGCTTGGTAATTATATTTCCAGCAGATGCATAGGCAGGTAGAATCCAGGAATGCCGATTGTGCCAGGCGTAGAGAGCTGTAGTCACCTGAACACGTCCTGCAACATCTAAGTCCTGGCCATGTCCCATTGCTTAATAACTATCTGCAGGGCGGACCTAGGTTTGAAAGATGATTATTTTATAGATCTCAAGCACTTGTAGGTCTAGTTTTACCTAAGTTTTTGCACAATTTTGTTGGCTGCTAGACTGACAAAATTGGCACAATGGCATGCTGTCCATTCTAAATGTCTCCTGGCTCCAAATCAAAACGTTATCATATAACTTACGGGGCATACTTTGGTCCATGGTTATTTGCCTCAGGAATCGTTATCCTCTGAATACTATCTTAGGTCAATCCCTTCAATTGTGGCCCCTATACCGAGACAAGTATAGACCGTCTTGTACCTCCCAGTTATTTTCCTTTTTGGGTAACTCTAGCTTCCCCTCAAGTTCATGATTTTGTTCCTTTTTACATTTGCAACAACTTTAATAATCTCCCAACATCTGAAGATTCTAAATATAGGCAAATTAGAACCTATGTGTTATCCTCCACCCAACCTTCTCACTTTGAACAAATCTGCCTATCTTCCCCTAAAATGGTGCAGGAACCATTTCTTCCCTTTATCGAAAACTCAATTATCTAAACATCCTGGAAAAATCCTTACCTATGGCTTAACAGGAAACAGAATTGGGAATTGAAAGAACGCCTCTAGAATGGATAGATATGCTGTTTAAGCTCTTAAAAATAGCTGTTCTATCATAGTCCCAGAAACGGCAAATAAGTTACATATGACAACTTCTAAAGTTAATATATAAACTAACATTTCAGCTACCACCTTTATTCATACTTTTTGGAGTTGTACATTACTATGTCATTTGTGGCAATAAATGGCCACCACAACAGCCAAAATTGTTTGTTTGAAATTTCCACTGACTACGCCAATGTGCCTATTGTTTCCCCCAATCCCAGATGTACCTGCTTCCCTATGAAAGGCTGTTGCACAAGCTTTAAAGCGCTATTGAATTGACTACTGTCCTCCAGTGCAAGCTGTAAAGCGCTGTTCAATTAATTATTGCCCTCTATTGGCGAACTAATGCTACACCCTGGTCACAGGTCTTAGACCACAAGGAGTCAATTAGAATTACAGAAGGGATACATCATACTATTTACGATACAATGCCTACCTTTCATAGGAAGTGGAACTATAGGTCCTATTACTAATGCCTCTCTCTAGATTTGATTATGCTAGTCGTGTTTTTTATTTTATATTCTCCATTCTATCTCTTAAAGCAGTACTAAACTCAACAGCAAACATTTATGACATTGCAGCTTACCAATTCATGGATGTGATGGCTGCATTAGTTTTCTTTATTTTTGTCTGGTGATACAGCCAGTAAATCTGTTTTCCAACAGAACAAGCTGCCCTGCAGATGTAGCCGTTAGAGACAAATGTTTAACCACCGACAGGGGTGCTTACAATGACTAGCTTTCATTTATCTAAAACCTTTATCTCTAAAAGGAAAAAAAAACTGTTCACTGTAACTGCAGTGTGAGGTGGAGTTTGGTTTCAATTTGTTGGTGTATCTAAATCTTCTAGTAACACTCCCCTCCCCCAAGACTGACAATACTGCTGTCCAAAGCAAAGGAGCCCCTGTGTTCCTTCATCCAGAGTGCAGGCACTCTAATACTGAAGGTGCTATTGGCCAGATCAGAGAAAAACAGAGGGGGAAGCCTACAAAAAAAAATGAATTCAGCCACGACATCCAATTATTGGTAAGTTGCAGTGTATTATGATGTGGTTTAATACCGCTCTAAGCTGCTGGTTTTTGCTACAGCTCTGTATATCTATGTGAATTGCACCTGACTCTAATGTGTCTAATCTTGGTTTCGAATTATCTGACAAGATATGCAGCTTTATTATACCTGCTTTCCATGTTTTATCAATATTGAAGTTGTGCCTACATTTTATTGTGTTTTGTAGTGTTCTAAGCAATGAATATTCTGTATATTCATTTATTTTCTTCAATAAAAGCACTGTAAACAAGAAACCACAAATTGAACCTTCGGATTTGGAACATCTGTGACCCAGAGAAGTAAACTATCAAGTCTTTTTCCCGAACGTAAGGGCTGAACTTAGGTTTTGAAGTTGAAACCTGGGTAGAGTAAACAGATGCTCCGTCTTTAGAGGAGGCTTTTGAGGAGGATGGCTTTGGGATCTTCTACTGTGGAAGTAAAACCGTCCCACCTGTGACCTCTTTGATGAATTTGGTGTCTCACAGACAAAGCATATGTGTGAGGAGCTTTTTGTAGACAGTTTCAGCTATCCAAGCTTTTAGCCATATGATTCCACAAAATGGAAATGGAAATTAAATTCATTCTGGAAATTTACTTAATGGCATGTTCCAGGGTATTTACACAAAGAAGGTGGCAACTGGTGTAATTGATCAGTAACAGCATAATCCTGAAAAACAGGGTCATGGCGGTTGTTCATTATCCTAGCCCAGTAAGCTGCATCTTGAATTGCCAAAATGACACAGAGAACTGGTTAAAGGGATGGGCCTACAACAGCAAAGAGAGCCTAAGTGTTTAAAATTTTCTGTTCACAGAATCTTTGAAAGAAGGAATATCTTCAATAGGTACACATATATGTATGTTTAGGACAGAGAGGGCAGGATTAAGTACGGGAATAGCCCAAACTTTTTTTTTTTCTACTGAACAGAATTAAGCAAAGATTTTGGGGAAGTTAAATTTTTTTCTGCAGTGATCCAGCCATTATCAAATGCACATTTTATCTGCTCGTGAACAGCAAATGTTTTGCAGGTCTCTTTGTACCAAAAAGGTGCATGGAGAGCTGGGAGGAGAATCAGGCTAAACTATGGCAAGGCATTTGCAGACAGTGTCTATGACAGCTGACCGAGACATCAGCAAGCATGTTGTGCAAAGCTCCCTCTTCAATACGGTGATAGTCTGGGAGGGAAAAAAAAAATCTTCTGCAGATTCTTGCAATACTGCCTTAATATTCTTTTCATTCTCTTCTTTATCTGTGTCCTGTAGCACCAGCATATGAGGATCCAATGGTACTGGGAAAATAGGCATGGCATTTTTGAGCCCTGAACTAAGTATGACTGTACTAAGGCCATAATCTGTCCAAGGAAACGTGACATAAATGCAAAGAATTCTGCTTTAGTCAAATAGGCCACTTGTTGAGTGCCTGAATTACAGCGACATCGTAGAATTGGATGCAGAGAACAGTGTTAGAGTTGGCCTTTGCTCCGATGCAAGGAACGCATGCTCACACTGAGGTTGGGCATTGTGCAGGACCTTCTGCAAAGAGAATGTTCACCTGTAATTCTGCAATAGCGCCCTATTGCTTGGTCTCTGACATTACTACACATGATATTCCCCTGTGGGGTATTCACAGAATAGGGTGTAGAGTATAGTTGTAAGTGTTTTCAAAAGAAGTATGCAAAAAGCCAGGAGTAGAACATCTCAAAATGCACTACAACCACATTGTCATTCTATAGTAGCTTCTTTTGGAGGACAAAATGCAATTTGCTATGAGGGTCATGCGATTTACTGCACGGCAATTTGCATCAAGTGAAGCTTGTCATCCAAAAAGGGAGGGAGGGAGGGATAGAGGGAGGAGGTAGAGAGAGAGAGAGGGGGGGGGGAGGGGGAGAGGGGAGAGAGGGGGGAGAGGGGAGAGAGAGGGGGGAGGGGGGGAGAGAGGAGAGAGAGGGGGGAGAGAGGGGAGAGAGGGGGGAGAGAGAGGAGAGAGGGGGGGAGAGAGAGGAGAGAGGGGGGAGAGAGGGGGGAGAGAGGGGGGAGAGAGGGGAGAGAGAGGGGAGAGAGAGGGGAGAGAGAGGGGAGAGAGAGGGGAGAGAGAGGGGAGAGAGAGGGGAGAGAGAGGGGAGAGAGAGGGGAGAGAGAGGGGAGAGAGAGGGAGGAGGGAGGGAGAGAGGAGGGAGAGAGAGAGGAGGGAGAGAGAGAGGAGGGAGAGAGGGAGAGAGAGGAGGGAGAGAGGGAGAGAGGAGGGAGAGAGAGAGAGAGGAGGGAGAGAGAGAGGAAGGAGGGAGAGAGAGAGGAAGGAGGGAGAGAGAGAGGAAGGAGGGAGAGAGAGAGGAAGGAGGGAGAGAGAGAGGAAGGGGGGAGAGAGAGAGGAAGGAGGGAGAGGGAGAGGAGGGAGAGGGAGAGGAGGGAGAGGGAGAGGAGGGAGAGGGAGAGGAGGGGAGGGGGAGAGAGAGAGGAGGGGAGGGGGAGAGAGAGAGGAGGGGAGGGGGAGAGAGAGAGGAGGGGAGGGGGAGAGAGGAGGGGAGGGGGAGAGAGAGAGGAGGGGAGAGAGAGGAGGGGGGGAGAGAGAGGAGGGGGGAGAGAGGAGGGGGGGAGAGAGGAGGGGGGAAGAGAGAGAGCGGGGGGAAGAGAGAGAGCGGGGGGAAGAGAGAGAGCGGGGGGAAGAGAGAGAGCGGGGGGAAGAGAGAGAGCGGGGGGAAGAGAGAGAGCGGGGGGAAGAGAGAGAGCGGGGGGGAAGAGAGAGAGCGGGGAAGAGAGAGAGCGGGGGAGAGAGAGAGCGGGGGGAAGAGAGAGAGCGGGGGGAAGAGAGAGAGCGGGGGGAAGAGAGAGAGCGGGGGGAAGAGAGAGAGCGGGGGGAAGAGAGAGAGCGGGGGGAAGAGAGAGAGCGGGGGGAAGAGAGAGAGCGGGGGGAAGAGAGAGAGAGAGTGGGGGGAAGAGAGAGAGAGTGGGGGGAAGAGAGAGAGAGTGGGGGGAGAGAGAGAGTGGGGGGAAGAGAGAGAGTGGGGGGAGAGAGTGGGGGGGAGAGAGTGGGGGGGAGTGGGGGAGAGAGTGGGGGGGAGTGGGGGGGGGAGTGGGGGGGGAGAGTGGGGGGGGGAGAGTGGGGGGAGGAGAGAGGGGAGGAGAGATGGTGTACTTCCTGTACTGAGAGGAGCAGCAGCACTGAGCATGAGTTCCCAAAACTTCATCACTTTATACCTTGAAATTAGCAAAATTGAAAGCCAAAACCAGGAATACTGGGACACCATACAAGACAGATGGACAAGAAGTGATGATTCAACAAAACAGGTAAATAAAGATAAAAACGACAAGACCACCCCTCAGAACAGAACCAAGCATCAGAGAGCATCAAAGGCTGACAGATTCAAGCAAACAGCAACACAAAGTAGGACCACCAGCCTGCTGAAACACCAACAGCACACAGATAAATTATATAGAAAATAACTTTTAGGCTCCATGCACACTGGGCATTTTAAGAACGCTGGTAGTGTTAGCTATGTAAAGTCATGTTACAGAAACAATTGAGTACTGTCCGTGATACTTTTTTTATTTGCACTAACATACAATTTTGAGGACAAGCTTTAGGGGTATGTCCCCTTCTTCAAATTCCAAACAGTACTATTACAAATCACAAAGTTTAAGCAGAATGTTAGAAGGGATTGAGAAAAAAAAAAAAAAAGGCTACAGATAAGATACATCAAAAGCGAGGGGGGGGGGGGGGATACTACACTCACACAGAGGGGGTCAAGCTTTAGCTAATAGATAGTCATAAAGCTGTCGGATAATGGTTGAGGAATCCCATGTCCAAGTTAAGGCCGTTATCTTTTGTGTCAAATAGAATTATCATTCTTATTTCAAAATGTTTTTCTTTCCTGGATGGATTTGAATTTTCCTTTCACAACTAAAATATTGAGGTCTTCCATATTGTGGCCTGGTTGTGTGAAATGGTGTCCTACAGGTGTGCAGAGGTCATCTTCTTTATGTTCCTTGATGGTATGTCTGTGCAAATTCATCCTTGTTCGCAACTTCTGTCCTGTTTCGCCAACATAACTTTGCTGCATTTTCTGCACTGGATAAGGTATACAACATTACTGGAGGTGCAGCTGTATGATCCAGAAATATTGAAGATTCCTTTTGAGTGTCTGACACTTTTTGATGGATTGATTTGGTTGCACAGCTTGCAGCATTTCTTATTGCAGGGTTTGCTTCCATTATTTGTGACATAATCAGAAGGAAGTTTCCTACTGATTAGTTTATTTCTGAGGTTGGGGGGTTGTCTGAAAGCCAGTATTGGGGGTTGCTGGAATATTTCTTTCAGAGTTCCATCCTCTATTATGATGGGTTGTAAATCTTTGATTATTTTTCTTATTCTTTCTAGTGCTGGGTTGTATGTGGTTGTATGTGGTTACTAGAGGTACACAGTTGTTTGTTTGTTTTTTCCCTTTGGGTTCTCAAGGCTGTGTTTATGCTGGTGTTTATAGTTTTGTCCTTGTAACCTTTCTTATGGAAGGCGTCTGCTAGTGTTCCGAGATGTTTATCTCTGTCTCTTGGGTCAGAACATTTTCAGTGGTATCTAATGGCCTGACTGTGTATGATGGCACATTTCATGTGTTGGGGGTGGAAGCTGGAACTGGAGACAGTTGCATCTGTCAGTGGGTTTCCTGTATATTGAGGTGTGAAGCGTATCATCCCTGATGTATACTGTGGTGTCTAGGAAGTTGACGTGTGTGTTTGAGTATTCCATTTTTAGTTTGATTGATGGATGAAAAGTGTTCATCAATGAGTAAAATTGTTTTAGATTTTCTTCAACTTCTGTCCATATGATGAAAATATCAATATAGCGAAAGTATCTGTATGGCTTTTGTTCCATGCTGTTCAGGAATTGTTCCTCCAGGTCAGCCATAAATAAATTTGCATATTGCATTTTACTTCCCATCGCAGTGCCCATACATTGAAGATAGATGTCTTTATTGAAAGCAAAGTAGTTGTGTGTAAGTATGAATTCAATCAGCTGTGTAACATCCTCAGCAGTGTATTTGTTGTTTGGTGAGGATGATAAAGATCTGTGACATGCAGCTAATCCATCCTTGTGAGGGATATTACTATACAGGGATACTACATCCATAGTCACTAGAAGTGTATTAGATGGTAATTGCTGTATGTTGTTGATCTTGTTCAGAAAGTCAGTTGTGTCTTGCAGGAAACTAGCAGTATTCATGACTAACGGTTTTAAAAAATTTTCTACAAAGCCTGAGATTTGTTTGGTAAGTGTATTCATACCTGTTGGGTCTGCCTGGATTTCCTGGCTTGTGGACTTTGGGCAGCATGTAGAAGTCCCCGATTTCTGGATGATCTGGAATCGCATTTATAAGTTCTGAATGTAGGTGGGCTGGAAGTGTTTTAATGAAACCTTTTAATTGCTTTGTAAAGTCGTGGGTCAGATCATAATCCAGTCATGTTAAAAACACACGTTTTTCAGTGTTTTTTTTTTTAACATTTAGTGGCGTTTTGCCGCATTTTCTGTGTTTTTAGAGGGTTTTTCCTAAGTAAAATAATTTGTTTTTGCTTAAAAAAAATGCTGGTTTGCCACATTTTATTGTGTTTTTCAGCATTAGAGCATTTTTACAGCTAAAAAAAACTCCTTCAGAAACCCACTAGTTCTGGGGGGGGGGGGGGGGTTTCCAACCAAAAAACACTCCTGCCAAAAAACACTGATTACAGTCTGTGTGTGCATAGACACATATGATAACATGCTGGGGAGTTTACTGGCTGTGGGAAAAAATGCAAAAAGCCAAAAACAGCAGCTGTAAAAACATCCAGTGTGCATGAGGACTTTAACAAATTTCTATACCTAAAAATGGAACAAAACACAGCAAATACCACAAATGAAGACTCCACTACACAAGCCAAAGCCATCAGGGGGTTTGAGGTCTTGGAGTTTATTTACACAGAGGGAGAAAAGAGCAAACAAACAAGGAAAGACGTTAAAAAAAGAAACACTTTTTTTAATGTCTTAAAAGCAACATCCGGCAGCACAGTGGCTAAATGGTTAGGTCTCCCCTAACCCAATGTCCTCAGAGACTGCTCATCTCAACTAGAGAAGACAGCTAGGTGACAAAAATGTAAATGACAAGCTGAGGGAAGAGCTAAATACATTCAAATTGGAACAAAGAGCTTTTGGAAAAGAAATCCAATCTACAATACAAAAACTACAAGAAGAAAACACTCAACTGAGGGAAGAGATAAGGGCCCTGAAATCACAAATGATGCTCAACAATCAGGAAAGAATTAAAAGGGATGGTCTGTACAGACAAAGGGCCCACCAACAAACAGATGAGTGAGACAAATAATCCAAATATCAACATGACAAACACCAGCAACAGTCAAGATAAGGCCAATAATTCGGAAACCACAAACAATTATCAAACTACAAGAACAGGCAACACACTCCTGAAATTGTTCTAATAGATTCAAATAGGAAATACCTCAACACTAAACGGCTCTTCCCAGGAACAAGAGTCACCAAAATCGACTGCCCAACCATTAAACAAGCATCAGGAGTCCTCAGTGATCCATATTCATTAACCCCAAACATTGATATACACACAGGCACAAACAACAGCCCAGGAAAAAAAGGAAGTTATCACAGAAAGACTACTACAACTAACAGAGACTGCACTACAAAAATTTCCACAATCCAAAAGAAATATTGTCTTCCCTTCTTCCAAGGAAGGACATATTAAAACAATATATTCCAGCAAATCAACACAGAGCTGGCAGACAAAGCCAGGTCAAAGCCTTCCATTCACCTGGTACAACATCACTCCATAATGCCCCAACACCTCTATGACAAAAAACACCTCAACAAACAAGGGGTCAGTCAACTGGCAAGAGAATTCAAAAACATATTACTGAATAGAACTAACCACCCTGGATCTGACACAAACCATTCTCAGACAAACAGAGTTACAAATACAAGATAACCCCAAGCCTCACCACTAATCCAAAACAATACAGTCAACTGAAAAACAGGGCCACAAATATGGAAAAAATGGTGGAAACCACCTGCATCAAGATGGAGACCATGACCACCACAAAGAAATTGAGGAGATAAGGACCCTCTTCAACACATATAAATAAACTAATGTGACTGAGCTCAAAAAGCAAAAACACTATGACAACCACCCATAATCCGCTTTTGTCCCAGGAAAGTTAGCCATTTCAAGGTATATAACTACAAAATGACATCATTAGCAATCAGTAGCTGGAACATTCAGGGTCAGAATGCGTCAGCTTTCGGATCCAAAAGTAAATGATCCAGATTTCAACCAAAGACTATGTGAAACCAACATACAAATTCTCCTGAAAACATGGACCTGAACACAGGATGGCCCACTAGCACCTACTGGCTATAGGGAATTCTCTGTCCCCGCACAGAAGGATAGAAACATCAAACAGGGTCAATTTTCAGGAGGAATAGCAGTCTGATATAAGGAGGAGCTACATGAAAACACCAATGCAATCAAAAAAAGAAGAGAGCCACATCTGGCTAAGAATAAGCAACTCCATCCCCACCTTTCAGTCTGACATCTACCTGTGTGCAGCATACATTTCCCCACCAGAGTCCTCATATTTCCGACCAGATATCTAGTGAGGTCATCCACTTCCAATCCCTAGGACAAGTGCTCATCCTTGGAGACTTCAATGCTAGGACAGGAAGAGAAAAGGACTATATAAGTTCTGATGGCAACACCTACATACATGGCCCTGAAAGTTACTGTCACGAATTGACACAGATACAAAGAAACAGCTATAACAACATAATCAACAAAAATGGAAGAAAACTGCTAAATCTATGTCGCAGTCTGGGGCTCTACATCTTCAACAGCCACACCAAGGGAGACTCTCTGGGAAGATACACATTAAACTCCCATATAGGCAGCAGTGTGGTATACTATGCCATCACAGACATGAAGCCTGCACTCATCAATGCTTTTACAGTCACTCCACAAACACCTATCTAACCACAGCCAACTACTGTTAAATCTTCAAACAAACCATCTTCAAAACTCCACTGGACATCTCTCTGCAACCTGCCACCATCATTTAAATGGTCTAAAGAGTCTACCTGACATAAAAAAAAACAGCTGGAAACCTTTCAAAACAACATCTATGAGTTAAGCCCACGAGGTGTGAACCAGGCAGCAAAAGGACCTCCACCTTACACACCATTGTAAAAAAAAAAGCTCAGCTGAGAAAAGTCAACCACAAGAAACCATTCAACAAATAATGCAATAAATGGTTTGACAGAGAATGCAAAGCACTGAGGAACACCTTATGGACTGTCTCAAATAACAAAACACAGAGAACCCAACAAGGATAGCCCATGGCACCCTGCAGAAAAAGTACAAACCCTTAAAAAAAAAAAATTTAATCTCCAAAAACCTGCACAAGTTAGAAGAAGCACTAAAGGAAAATGCTTTCTGGGAGATATGGGAGAATATTGGCTCAGCACCCAAGAAAAATAACCTCCACATCCAAAATGGTGACACCTGGCTCAACCACTTTAAAAATCTCTATAAAGATATTTCAGAAGAGGCGCTAACTGTGGAACAAAAAGGAATCTTTAAAAGACTAAATGATATGGAGGAAAAAAAATCAAGGATTTTCAAAAGACCCATGGATGCGTCAATTACACTACATGAAATAATGGAGAAAATTCAACACCTGCAAACTAAAAAAGCCAGTGGAATAGATGGAATCCTGCCAGAGATGAATAAACACGACTCCCAGATATACATGCTGCAATATGTAAAGTTTTCAACCTAGTCCTGAGTGCTGGTCACTACCCTCAAGTATAGAGCCAAGGCCTCATAACATCCATCCATAAGAGTGAAGACCAGTATGATACAGCCAACTACAGAGGGAGATGTGTCAGCAGCACACTGGGGAAACTATCCAACACTATCCTCAACAAAAGGATGCTCAGCTTCCTGATGCAACACAATATCCTCAGTAGAAGCCAGGCGGGGCTCATGCCAAACCACCGCACTACAGACCACATCTATACCCTGAACACAGTCTCATCAAGAACCATGTCCACAATACAGAACATGAAGATGTTGGCCTGTTTTGTGGACTTTAAGAAGGCCTTTGACTCAATGTGGCACCCAGGCCTATTCCTGAAACTATTAGAGAGTGGAATAGGAGGGAAAACATAGGACGTCATCAAAAGTTCACATAACAAGAACAACTGCAGCGTAAAGTTGAACGGGAAAAGAACAGAGCACTTCCGGCAGGCCCGTGGAGTCAGACAGGGCTGCAGCCTAAGTCCAACCCTCTTCAACATCTACATCAATGAACTGGCTGCAGCTCTAGAATCCTCCCCAGAACATGGACTGACTCTACGTGACACCAAGGTGAAGTTCCTGCTGTATGCGGATGACCTCCTACTACTGTCACCAACAGAGAAAATCTGGAGAAATACAGTGCCACATGGGCAATACCTATCAATTCAAAGAAAACAAAAATCAATCATCAAAAGAAGTACACAAAACAAACTAAGAGCCCTTCCTTTATATTAAACAAATGCACACTTGAGGAATCCCACAGCTACACATACTTTGGCCTAGAAATTAACCAATCAGGAAATTTCAAAGCCAGTCAGAGGCCCTGAAAAACAAGGCATGCAGAGCTTTCTGCGCTATCAGGAGACAGTTGTACCACCTAAAACCACCAGTAAGAGTCTGGCTTAAAATCTTTGATATCATTATCACCCCAATCCTTCTTTATAGCAGTGAAGTTTGGGGTCCTGTCACCTACCCAGACCAATCCAAATGGGACTCCAGCCTGCCAGAAATATTTCACCTGGAATTCTGCAAGCACCTCCTCCAAGTCCATCGGATCACCTCCAACAGTGCTTGACGGTCTAAGCTGGGCAGATTTCCTTTGCTTTTTGCAGTCAAGAGGGCACTATCATACTGGGGCCATCTACAAAACAGCAGTCCTAACGCATACCACCATAAGGCCCTACTGACCAATAAGGACCAGTCAAAGCCATGTGGCCTGCAACAACTCAACTTGTGTATCCCAAATGCCCAACAATCTGGCCTGAAAAAATTTAAAATACAAAAAAATATTGAATGATTCCCAAGAAAAATATGTTGAGAAATGAAATAGCAAACTCAAAAGAAACTGCTTACAAACCACTGCAGAGAGACTATAAGCTGGCCCCATACCTGGAGGTGCTACAAGACCCCCAAAGACAGACAGACCATGAGCTGGTACAGACTGATTGCTCACAGCCTGGAAATCGAATCAGGATGGCATAGACAGACCTATAAGCCCAGGGAAAGTAAACTGTACTATGTGGGGGTCACTCACTTCCAGAGACTCTCCACTCTCATTCCGGACTTCACTTCTATAGAAGAGAGGAGGAAACTCCAAGTTCTACTGGTAGAAGAGGAGTCAATGGTGAAAATGGTGGACCCCTCCCCCCCATCTTTTCCATACAAACTGGAGTTGGTGGTGGTGGAGTTGGTTTGCTTCTATTCCCACTCAACACCTTTCAAGTCCTCCCTAACCCTCTCTCTCTATCCTTCTCTTCTTTTGAGACTCACTGCATTCGGCTGTTTTCTCCCATTTCTCTGAGGATTGCAGTGATCTATCGGTCTCCTGGACCGGTGTTCCGCTTTGATGATTTTGACGCCTGGCTACCCTACTTTCTCTCCTCTGAACTACCCGCTATCATCCTCAGAGATTTTAACATCCCTATTAATGTCAACAACCCGGCTACATCCCAACTCTTCAACTTAACCTCATCTTTTGAATTAGCACAATGTATACAGTCCTCCACTCACTCTGATCACAATCGCATCTCCTTCACAGTCTCCTCGTCTTCAAACACCTATCCCTCCAAGCGGCAAACAATTACATGCAGAATCCTTCACAACTTGAAAACTGCTCCTTTCCACTCTGCAACTGACCAACTCTATGGCTAAATCTCTCCCGTCCTGCCCTGACCTGGCCACTGCTGTCTACAACAGTTCGCTTTCATCCGCATTAGACTCGCTTGCTCCTCTAACAACACGAAGCATCAGGCCCCAACTGTTACAACCTTGGCAGATTGACCACACCAGAAATCTTAAACGACATAGCCGTGTGTTGGAGCGAATGTGGCGTAAAACCAGATCTCAACAAGCATTCGCCCTATATAAATCTGCTTTCTTAACATATACTTCCTCCCTTCATGCTGCCAAATAAGCCTACTTTGTCACTCTTATAAATACCTTGTCATCCAGTCCTCGTCATCTCTTCTCTACTTTTAACTCTCTACTTTCTCCACCTCCACCCAGTACCTCACTCACTGCTCACGAGATTGCAAATCATTTCAAAAGATTGACGCAATCCGTAGGGGCATTGCCACTGCACAGACATCCATCCCACTTAGCATACCTTATACTAAACCTCCCTCAACACTTTCCTTTTTTGACCTTGCTACTACCGAAGAGGTCACTAAGGTTTTCTTGGAATCCCGTCTCACTACCTGCCCCCTGGATCCTGTCCCCTCACAACTACTACGGTCACCCTCTTCTTCCGAATGAGGAAAGAACAAACAGAGGGTGCACAGGCCTAGTGCATTACCATAAAAAATGTTTAATAAGAAATAAAGTAGGTGTTGTACTCACAAAACGACAATAAAGTCAAGGCATATCATAAAAGAACAGCTGGGTCAGCACCGCGCTGAGTAACAGTCCGCAATAGGGAATGTAGACATCCAATAGGCTGACGCTTTTCGAGGACTTGCCATTTCCTCAGAGCTGCTCTCTCCTACACTCCCTATTGCGGACTGTTACTCAGCGCGGTGTTGACCCAGCTGTTCTTTTATGATATGTCTTGACTATATTGTCGTTTTGTGAGTACAACACCTACTTTATTTCTTATTAAACATTTTTTATGGTAATGCATTAGGCCTGTGTGCCCTTTGTTTGTTCTTTCCTCATTCAGTATATTTGGATTCCCCTGGTCTATTTGAGGGCAGCAAGGTGTGCATGTTCCAGAACATTCTTAATGTGGTTGTAGCCTGCATCGAGTCCATCCCCAAGCGCAGGAGCATTTGTGTTTGCTGGTTCTTTGTACCCTCTTCTTCCATCCTAGGCTCCCTCACTCACATCTTCAATCTCTCCCTCTCAAACGGTGCCTTCCCCTCCAAAACATGCACACATCACTCCCATACTTAAAAAGCCCTCCCTGGACCCCACCAACCCGAACAACTTAAGACCCATCTCCCTGCTACCATTTACCTCTAAACTCCTAGAACACTTAATCTACAATCTCCTGAGCTCCCACCTAACCGACAACAACCATCTTGACCCTTTACAGTCTGGCTTTCGCTCACTACATTCCACTGAAACTGCCCTACTAAAACTCACTAATGATCTACTAACAGCTAAAACCAATGGCCACTACTCCGTACTCTTACTACTTGACCTCTCTGTGGCTTTTGATACTGTTGACCATCCTCTCCTCCTCAAAAAACTCCACTCTTGGCCTCTGAGACTCTGCTCTCTCTCCTGGTTCTCCTCCTACCTATCGCAGTGCTCCTTCAGCATTACCTATAATCCTGCCTCCTCCTCTTCACTCACTCTCTCTGTAGTGGTCCCTCAAGGTTCTGTCCTTGGACCCCTTCTCTTCTCCATCTACACGTCCTCCCTTGGTCACTTGATAATCTCCCATGGCTTTAAGTACCATCTGTATGCTGATGACACACAAATCTATCTTTCTACCCCTCACCTCACCCCTTCAGTCTCCTCTCGCATTACTAACCTACTAAGTGACATATATCGGCATGGATGTCACTCCACTTCCTCAAACTCAATCTTTCCAAAACTGAGCTCTTAGTATTCCCCCCAGCCTGTGCCCCCTCCCCTGACTTCTCCATCAAGATCAATAACACAATCATCAGTCCCTCCCCTAATGCCAGGGTACTAGGTGTAATCCCAGACTCCCATCTGTCCTTTCAGCCCCAAATCCAATCGCTGTCCAAATCTTGTAGACTTCACCTCCGCAACATCTGTTGGCCTACCTCAACACAGGCTATCCCCGCTATAGTCTATCCTGAATTCTGCGGCCAGACTCATCCACCTTACCAACCGCTCCGTATCCGCCACCCCCCTCTGCCAATCCCTCCACTGGCTTCCGATTGCCCAACGCATAAAATTCAAAATATTAACATTGACGTACAAAACTGTTCATAACACTGCCCCAAACTATATCACCGACCTGATATCCATCTACCACCCAAAACGCACTCGCTGCTCCTCAAAAGACCTCCTACTCTCCAGTTCCGTGGTCTCCTCCTCCCATGCCCTTCTCCAGGGCTTCCCCCATCCTCTGGAACTCACTACCCCAATCCATCAGACTGTCACCTTCCCTCCTCACCTTTAGGCACACTCTGAAAACCCATCTCATCAGAGAAGCCTACCCTGCCCTCACCTAATTGCTGATCTCCTCCGCTCTTCCCACTACTCCATCCCCCACAGCTATTTCCTCCTGTACCACTCTCCCCTCCCTACTAGATTGTAAGCTCCAAGGAGCAGGGCCCTCGAACCCCTCGTGTATTGTATTGTTACTGTACTGTCTAGTGTACTGTCTCCCATTATAATGTAGAGCGCTGAGCAAACCGTTGGCGCTATATAAATACTGTATAATAATAATATATAATAATATTAATAATCTCCAAGATATGCCTGTCACAATCGCAAGATCGCCGCCACCAACATGCGACAATCCTACAATCGCGACGTCCAATATATCATGATCGCGGCGTCAGACCCCAGACCTTCTCACCCAAACTTGTGACCGAAGGACTAGCCAATCTAAAACTGCGATGTGACGTGCGTAACAATGCCACACCCAGCTGCACCCTGCACAACAATTTTCCAGCTAACAGACCACACTCGATGTACCGGCAGCCTGGGCGATTGTTACTGGGTCAGGTTAATCACGCAATTAACCCTTCACACTGCCACCACCTCCTTTTTGTACAGAGAAAGAGGAAACTCGGCGTTATCAGCTATAACACTATAATGATTGAAATAATCGACTGCATAACACGGTCAGAACACAGGCCTGTTATACAGAGGGTTAAAACAAACAGTAGCGTTCTCTTTAGAGGCAGGGATTCGTAAATTGCAATACAGAGCTATAGAAACAGTTCAACGCTTTCAGAAACAAAGATTTATTACTAAAAGGTCAAACGGGTGCAATAAAAATATTTACAGAAAAAAGATGTAACTGATATATATATATATATATATATATATATATATATATAAAGAACCATAGCACAGCAAAGAGATAGCTCAGAGAGAGGTGAAGGGGTTAAGGTACTTGTCAAAGTCCTGGGTTAGCAGATCCAAGTTTCAGAGCAAAAGGGCACGGGTCTTCCCAGGTGGTATTGATGTTAAAAAAATGGGAGACGTCTTCAACTTCTTTCACTCTTAGGTCTGACAGCCTATTTTGTAGTCCCCAGCAGGGGGTGTCTCTTAAGTCAAGGCCCAATAACCCGTTTAGGATGTGTAGTTATGGGCGGATGCCTCAACTAGAGCAAAAATCTCCCATAACTCATATTTGGCCCATAACTTTTCATCTGCACAAGTGACATTCGACCCGCGGGTAGATTATTATGCAGACAAGTCTGAGGATTGATTAGATATGAATTATGAAAGTGTACACTAAACGGTTCACAAGATCTATTTTTCTGCTTTCCTGTTGGTCCGAGACAAGGCGAGTGACCCATCAAAACTGTTCGCCTGCTCATCGTCCATCTGATGATATGTTCGGTTTTTATGTAAGTCTCTCATATTCCAAAATATGAGACATAGGGGGAAAATGGATTTAACAGAGGTTATCTGATTCTGTCACCTATGCGGAGTTAGGTTTTATGAGGTTGGAATCTCTTTCAATTCCTAAGAAAGCTTGTCATATCTCTTCCGAGGTGTGAAATGGTACAGCTTTCCGAGACAGCTAGGCACCTAGCTCAGAGATGCCTTGGCCTGCCAGTGACCCACAACCAGCACACACACGCTGGCCAAATGTCTCCTCTCAGAGAGGGAGGGGGAGGGAGTGAGGGGAGAAAATGGATGCTCTTAACAAAATGGAGTCTGCGTCCTTCACTGTGTGCTGCGCACATTTGCGACAACGCCCGTTCCTAACCTCGTAAACCACTAAGCAACTTATTCACTCCCTTGTTATATCTCGCCTTGACTATTGTAACTCCCTCCTCATTGGCCGACCTCATCGCAGGCTATCCCCTCTTCAGTCTATGATGAATGCTGCTGCCAGACTCATCCACCTTAGTAACCGTTCTGTATCTGCCACCCCTCTCTGCCAATCCCTCCACTGGCTTCCCGTTGCCCAACGGATAAAATTCAAAACATTAACAATCACGTATAAAGCCATTTATAACTCAGCCCCAAATTACATCACCGATCATATCTCTAAATATCACCCAAACCGTACTTTTCGCTCCGCGCAGGACCTCCTGCTCTCTAGCTCCCTTGTCTCCTCCTCCCATGCTCGTCTCCAGGACTTCTCCAGAGCTTCTCCCATCCTCTGGAACTCTCTACCACAATTTATCAGACTACTCTGCTCACTTTTAGGTGATCTCTGAAAACCGCTCTCTTCAGGGAAGCCTATCCTGCCCTCAGCTAACAATAGAATCTTCTACTTCCAACCAGTCCATCCCCCGCAGTTACTACCTGTTGTACTACTAGCCCCTCCCTCCTAGATTGTAAGCTCCAAGGAGCAGGGCCCTCCCATCCCTCTTGTATTGAATTGTACTGTTGCTGTATTGTCTCCTATTATATTGTAAAGCGCTGAGCAAACTGTTGGCGCTATATAAATCCTGTATAATAATAATAATAATAAACTTCTTTGGCAATGCTAAAAATGTTATTTGGTCCTGCAAATAAAGCTCTTTTGAATTTGAGAGGGGGGGGGGGAGGGGGTGAGAGAGGGGGAGAAAGAAAGAGAGAGGGGGAAGAGAGAGGGGGGAGAGAAGGGGGGGAGAAAGACAGAGAGGGGGGGAGAGGGAAGAGAGGGGGGAGAGGGAAGAGAGGGGGGGAGAGGGGGAGAGGGAAGAGAGAGAGAGGGGGGGAGGAAGAGAGGGGGGAGGAAGAGAGGGGGGGAGGAAGAGGGGGGGGAGGAAGAGGGGGGGGAGAGGGGGGAGAGGGGGAGAGGGAAGAGAGAGAGGGGGGAGAGGGGGAGAGGGGGGGAGGGGGGGGAGGGGGGGGAGAGGGAAGAGAGAGGGGGGAAGAGAGGGAGAGGGGAGAGAGAGAGAGGGGGAGGGGAAGAGAGAGAGGGGGAGAGGGGGGAGGGGAAGAGAGAGAGGGGGGGAGAGGGGGGAGGGGAAGAGAGAGGGGGGGAGGGGAAGAGAGAGAGGGGGGAGAGGGGGGGAGGGGAAGAGAGAGAGGGGGGGAGAGGGGGGAGGGGAAGAGAGAGGGGGGGAGAGGGGGGAGGGGAAGAGAGAGGGGGGGAGAGGGGGGAGAGGGGGGAGGGGAAGAGAGAGGGGGGGGAGAGGGGGGGAGAGGGGGGGAGTGGAAGAGAGAGGGGGGGAGGGGGAGAGAGAGGGGGGGAGGGGGAGAGAGAGAGAGGGGGGAGGGGGAGAGAGAGAGAGGGGGGAGGGGGGAGAGAGAGGGGGGAGGGGAAGGGGGAGAGAGAGAGAGGGAGAGAGGGAGGGGGAAGAGGGGGAAGAGGGGGAAGAGGGGGGAGAGAGGGAGAGAGAGAGGGAGAGAGAGAGGGAGGAGAGAGAGGGAGAGAGAGAGGGAGAGAGAGAGGGAGAGAGAGAGAGAGGGAGAGGAGGGAGAGAGAGAGAGAGAGAGGGAGAGGGAGAGGGAGAGGGAGAGAGAGAGGGAGAGGGAGAGGGAGAGGGAGAGAGGGAGAGGGAAGAGGGGGGAAGAGGGAGAGAGGGAAGAGGGAGAGAGGGAAGAGGGAGAGAGGGAAGAGGGGGGAAGGGGAAGAGGGGGAAGAGGGAAGAGGGGGAGAGAGGGAAGAGGGGGAGAGAGGGAAGAGGGGGAGAGAGGGAAGAGGGGGAGAGAGGGAAGAGGGGGAGAGAGGGAAGAGGGGGAGAGAGGGAAGAGGGGGAGAGAGGGAAGAGGGGGAGAGAGGGAAGAGGGGGAGAGAGGGAAGAGGGGGAGAGAGGGAAGAGGGGGAAGAGGGGGAAGAGGGGGAAGAGGGGGAAGAGGGGGAAGAGGGGGAAGAGGGAGAGAGGGAAGAGGGAGAGAGGGAAGAGGGAGAGAGGGAAGAGGGAGAGAGGGAAGAGGGGGGAAGGGGAAGAGGGGGAAGAGGGAAGAGGGGGAGAGAGGGAAGAGGGGGAGAGAGGGAAGAGGGGGAGAGAGGGAAGAGGGGGAGAGAGGGAAGAGGGGGAGAGAGGGAAGAGGGGGAGAGAGGGAAGAGGGGGAGAGAGGGAAGAGGGGGAAGAGGGGGAAGAGGGGGAAGAGGGGGAAGAGGGGGAAGAGGGGGAGAGGGGGAAGAGGGGGAAGAGGGGGAAGAGGGGGAAGAGGGGGAAGAGGGGGAAGAGGGGGAAGAGGGGGAAGAGGGGGGAGAGGGGGAGGGGGAAGGGAGGGGGAAGAGGGGGAAGAGGGAGAGAGGGAGAGAGGGAGAGAGGGAGAGAGGGGAGAGGGGGAGAGGGGGAGAGGGGGAGAGGGAGAGAGGGAGAGAGGGAGGGGGAAGAGGGAGAGAGGGAGAAGAGGGGGAAGAGGGGGAAGAGGGGGAGAGAGGGAAGAGGGGGGAGAGAGGGAGAGGGGGGAGAGAGGGAAGAGGGGGAGAGAGGGAAGAGGGGGAGAGAGGGAAGAGGGGGAGAGAGGGAAGAGGGGGAGAGAGGGAAGAGGGGGAGAGAGGGAAGAGGGGGAGAGGGGGAGAGGGCGCGCGCGAGGGGAGAGGGAGAGAGGGAGGGGGAAGAGGGGGAAGAGGGGGAAGAGGGGGAAGAGGGGGAAGAGGGGGAAGAGGGGGAAGAAGGGGAAGAGGGCGCGCAGGGGGGGGGGGAGAGGGCGCGCAGATGGGGGGGGAGAGGGCGCGCAGATGGGGGGGGAGAGGGCGCGCAGATGGGGGGGGAGAGGGCGCGCAGGGGGGGGGGAGAGGGCGCGCAGGGGGGGGGAGAGGGCGCGCGAGGGGGGGGAGAGGGCGCGCGGGGGGGAGAGGGCGCGAGGGGGGGGGGAGAGGGCGCGCGAGGGGGGGGGAGAGGGCGCGCGAGGGGGGGGAGAGGGCGCGCGAGGGGGGGGGGGAGAGGGCGCGCGAGGGGGGGGAGAGGGCGCGCGAGGGGGGGGGGGGAGAGGGCGCGCGAGAGGGGGGGGGAGAGGGCGCGCGAGGGGGGGGGAGATAGCGCGAGGGGGGGGGAGATAGAGAGAGGGGGGAGAGGCAGAGTGAAATGTTTTGGGCTGAACAAAAGTGCATACCATACCTTTTTCAGCACTGGTGTGAACTGCACTTATAGGGAACCATTCTTTTTTTTGCTGCCATACATTGGGAATGCGTTCACAAACCCAGTCCAGCACATCTGGTGTGAATGAACCCTTGAGGTAAAGGTCAATGATACAGGGTGATTTTCTTACCTGTTACTTTGCTGGACTGAACATAAAATCCCATAATGGAGGTCATAACCCTGAAGGGATCTTCAGGGACTGGGTTCCATAGCAATGGACCACAGCCCTGGCCCTGCCAAAGTGAATGCACATGCAGGATTCAGCACCAAAAGCAACATTAAAGACTGTTTCCAAAGCATGAAATACAATTACTATAAAAATCAACAAAAATACCGAAAATTTGAAAAAAATAAAGTTTTAGTCCGTTATAAAATTTTGCAAATAATCTATCTTCATAAATTTAGGCCTAATTGTATTCTGCTACATTTCTTTGGTAAAAAGAACCCAAACCAGTGTATATTATTTAGTTTATGTGAAAGTTATAGAGTCTACAAACTATGGTATATATTTGAAAGTTGATCAACCATGACGTATTGAAGGCCCATCTGATTTCCTAAGGCCCTAAAATGCCAGGACAGTACAATAACACCCAAAATAGCAGATTTTTAGAAATTAGACACCCTAATGTATTTAGTAAGACATGGTGAGTCTTTGAAGTGGTCATTTATTTTTTTACACTGCACCTGAGCACAACAAACCAAAAATTCCATTTAATTCATTTATAATATTAAAAGCAAATTTACCAATCATCCATGTCTCCGTGCTTTATTTTGCAGAGAAATCACTGTGAAACTCTCCCTCCAAACATTTCTGGCCGTGGCCATCTTGAGTAAGGGCAGATGAATCATGTAGTGTTTATTTCCTGGAAATCATCTGCCCTTGGCTCAGACAAGCAGGCAGTAGGGTGTGCCTAGCTGAGAAAACCACTCCTACTCTCCTGAAGACTCCTGGACACCATTTGACTAGGCAAGGAAAAAAGGAAGTAACTGAAGAAACGTAAAAAAAAAACAAAACAAAAAAAAAAATATTTTACTATTACTATTTACATTAGTAAATAATAATAGTAAAATAGTTTTTTTTTGTTTGTTTTTTTACAGCAGCATAAGAATTAAAAAGTCAATGTTGATTGAGATTGAAATTTTGCTTTAATAAGCTATTTTTCACACAGAACCTGGGCATGCTTTAAATTACAATCAAAAACACACATTCTACTCCTCCTCCCAAGTATGGGGATACCACATGTGACTTTTTCAATGTTTGGACTGATTATGTACCAGTCATTGCATCTTGAGGACCACACAAATCAAGCAGTCCCCATTCCTATAAATCAAGCAAGCCTGATGTGGGAAAGAAGCAGGGTTTACTTTATGCGGTACAATTTTCATTGAGTTTTCAGTGAACTTGTCAAAAGTTAGCTGTTCAGATGCAATTTTGACATGATTCAGGTAAGCAATTGTGAACACTTTTTTGTTCAATGCAAATTTAGTACTGCTGCAATTTTCAATCTGCCTTCATATGCTAGAAATGCAGTCTATCCTAGTCTATACAAAATAGCCTTGCAACCACTTCTATGCAAAACCTGCTATGAATCTTATCCTATGTGAACAGCCATCTCAGAGCGCCACTATACTCTATGCTGTGCGAGTTTGGAGTGCATAGCTCCAAACTTGCACATGACCCCGGATCAAAATCACATCACTGAATGTCCATAGAAAATAATGTATTTTTAGATGCCATGAAAATCTATGCTTTTTGGATCGCATCTGATCCACATAAGAGTGAACCATTCACACCTGCATGTTTCGGGATTGCAGCAGAATCACTGTAAATTTTGCCCACAAACTCAAAAACGCACTACATTCACAAAATACAGGTTCAGGTGCCATTATTTTCAATGGCACCTAAAATGCATTGCAGGTTTGCCATGATTGTCACACGATTTATCTTGCAGCTAATCGTATCGGTCAAAGCTTGTCGCCCAAAAAGGAGCTTCTTTTTCCCAAAGATGACCAGCTTCATGCGTTTTGGCTTGTCAAATAAATTGCGGCAAAACCACACTGGTGCCATTGAAAATAATGACATGAACATGCGATCCCAAAACACCCAGGTGTGAATGTAACCTCATGGAGTCGACACTTGATTTGGCTGCTCAGCATGCACATGTACTGAGCACCAAAGTGCTTCTGGGTGCGAGGATAACCTGAAGGAATAAAGTTTTCTTTTCCTCATTGGGGCCAGCACTTCATTTACTTGCTCAGCAGATGCAGTTCTGCTGAGCATTAAGAGAGGCCGTTACTCCCATTTCCTGAGGAGTACCCAATCGGTGCTCGTCACACTGCAAGGTCTCTGCCCTCCCTGCTATTCCCTGGATGCAGTGCTGGGAATAGGCAGGGAGATGAAAAACAGCACAATGTCAAAACCTTACAGTTGCTTAACCTCCCTGACGGTATTCCCGAGTGTAGCTCGGGGTAAAGTTTCAGTATCAAAAGCGGTAACCCCGAGCTACACTCGGGCTTACCATGCAGTGCTGCTCCGGCATCTGTTCCTCACTTACCTTGTCCTGCGCTCCCGCGATGTCCCTCCTGCAGCGTCCCTGGCAATGTAATCCGGCGGATGCCGGCATCTGTCATCTGGGTTCAATCCCCTGCGAGTGTTGGGACATACGGGGGACGGAACTGGCGGAAAATTTGAAAATGACAAAAAGTGACATTCACTAAAATCACATAGAAAAACATTACTGTATCAAAGCATTTCATATACATTTTGTCCCAAGTGCTTTGTCCTGTGCCCTGCCTGCATTTTTACTGTTCTTTCTGCCTGGAAACTGAGAAACGTCCATGGCGTCCAAAAAGCGTCCCTTTAGGTCAAAATCAGTTTTAGACCAGCTAGAGAACAGCAATAGTAAATTAGAACTACTTGCAGAATTGAATGATAATGATTCGTGGGGAAATTCCTCATCAGACACTGAAAACGATTTTGCAACTTTGCTCAGTGATGTGCGAACTTGGCGCTATATTTAAAATTTCAGTGTTTTTGGTTTGATTATAATATTGAATTAAATTTATTATATTATTTTTTATGATTATTTATTAAAATTATCATTTATGATTTCGTGTTTCAAATTTTATCATACCCGGGATGTTTACTAGACTCTTGTTCGGACAGATTTCAGTGAGTTATTCCTAAAAATTACAGGCCTACAATAAAAAAAATACATATATTTTCATGCAAAAATATGTACCGCTTTGAGCACAGAAATATGGACATAATCAGACCGCTAGGGAGGTTAACTGTTCTTGGCATACATCTGAGTCTGGCTAAGAGAAACAGCTTTAAAAGGATTCTCAGCAAATCTTAAATTATTACATCCATGAATGACAGCAGCTATCTGCACCTTCAGGGTTCCTGTAGATAAGCCCTTGTCTACACCACTTTGAAAAAAAGTCTAAAACACAAGGAAAATAAAAAGTAATCAAGATCTTTCTCTGCCAGGTCATAAAGGCTTTCTAAAAACTTTACCATAAATCTTCCTATTATCCAATTTATAGCTACTAAGAAGAATGTCAATTACTTTATCTGAACAGCCTTTTAGGATGCAACATTCAGCCTCCCAACTGTCAAATGGAAAATTGTGAGGAATTGGATGGTCAACCAGCCCTTACACAAGGAGGTCCTCTCAATCTGGTAGTGTCCAGGGGGAGCCACTGACAGTGCTTCCAAAGTTGAGAACCAAGAACTTGGGTCACCAAGACGCTATCAGGATTACATTTGCTTATTCCTATATAATTTTCACAATTACCAGCGGAAACAGAGCAAATGGAGGGAAGGCATAGGACTATGCTTTAACGCATCAAGCTATGCTTTAATGCATCCATCCCTAGAGCCTCTATTCCCCTTCCGTCAAAATGAAAGCTGCCACCTTTCTATTCGGTCTGGACACAATCAGATGTATTATAGGAACCCCCCCAACCAACTTTAGGGTGATCTTCTGGAAGACCTTCACATTCTGCTCCCAAATTGCTGTTGTGTGTCTTTACAAGGCTCAAACAATCTGCCAGCATGTTCTCTGTGCCCTTGATGTGAACAGCTGTGATTGAGGAAATAGTCTTCTCCGCCCAACTTAAAATTCTCTGTGCCAGACATGAGGGTGAGGAGAAAAGCCTGAATCATAAGACCTAATAGGTGCATAACCTGGCGTATTGATGCTTGGGTGAGCAATCTGAATGCCTGAACTGAGCAAAATAACTCACCTTTACTTCTGTCAAATATGTTTTGTACTGTGTCTAGGCGTGGATTGAGAGGGTACCAGATTTCACTTTTTGTGATTGATCAAGGAATCCCAGACCTTGCGTAGCAAAGATTTAGCTATCCTGTTCAAATGATCCTTAATTAATACTGCATCCTTAAATGAGAGATCCAAATTTTTCGAAACCTGAGAGCGGAACACCTAACTTTGGACAGTTAAAAAAAAAAAAAAAAAAAAGCTTCCCTCCCTAGAGTCAAAGGGGAAACCTCTCTTGTGATCTCTAGACAAACAGATTTTCTTAGGTTCCCTCCATTTGGATCATATCACATTGTATTAGTTGGCTAATAAGAGTTACAGTTGCAAGAAAAAGTATGTGAACCCCTTGGGATTATGTGGAGTTTTGCATGAGTTGGGTATAAAATGTGCACTGAACGTCATCTAAGTCACAACAATAGAAGAACACAGTCTGCTGAACATAATACTACACAAACATTAGATGTTGCCATGGTGTAATTACACATAACATGTAAACATTCACAGTGCAGGGAGGAAAAAGTATGTGAACCTTTGGACTTCATAACTGGTTGACCCTCCTTTGGCAGCAATAACCTCAACCAAACGTTTCCTGTAGTTGCAGATCAGACCTGCACAACGATCTGGAGTAATTTTGGACCACTCCTCTTCACAAAACTGTTTCAGTGTAGCAATATTCTTGGAATGTCTGGTGTGAATCGCTCTCTTAAGGTCATGCCACAGCATTTCAATCGGGTTGAGGTCAGGACTCTGACTGGGCCACTCCAGAAGGCGTATTCTGTGCTGTTGCAGCCATTGTTTTGTTGAATTACTTGTATGCTTTGGGTCATTGTCCTGTTGCATCACCCATCCTCTGCGGAGCTTCAGTTGGCGGACAGATGGTCGTACGTTTTCCTGCAAAATGTCTTGATAAACTCTGGAATTCATTTTCCCATCAATGACGACAATCCGTCCAGGCCTTGAGGCAGCAAAGCAGCCCCAAACCATGATGCTCCCTCCGCCATGTTTTACAGTGGGGATGAGGTTTTGATGTTGGTGTGCTGTGCCTTTTTTTCTCCACACATAGTGTTGTGTGTTCTTCCCAAACAACTCAATCTTGGTTTTATCTGTCCACAGTATATTTTGCCAGTAGTGCTGTGGAACATCCAGGTGCTCTTTTGCAAACTTCAAACGTGCTGCAATATTCTTTTTGTACAGCAATGGCTTCCTCCGTGGTGTCCTCCCATGTACTCCATTCTTGTTTAATGTTTTCCTTATTGTAGATGTGTCAACAAAAATGTTAGCATGTGCCAGAGATTTCTGTAGGTCTTTAGCTGACACTCTGGGATTCTTCTTTACCTTATGCAGCATTCTGCGCTGTGCTCTTGCAGTCGTTTTTACAGGACGACCACGCCTAGGGAGAGTAGCAACAGTGCTAAACTTTCTCCATTTGTAGACAGTCTGTCTTACCGTGGACACATGAACATCAAAGCTTTTGGAGATACTTTTGTAACCCTTTCCAGCTTCATGCAGTCAACAATTCTTGATCGTAGGTCTTCTGAGAGCTCTTTTCTTCGAGGCTAGGTTCACATCAGACAGTGCTTCTTGAAACCAGTAAACAAAAAAACAGGTGTGTGTTTTTTAAGGGCAGTACAGCTGTCAGCAACACATCCAATATCATCACACTGGTTGGAGTCAAGGTTGGCTCACTCCTGGCTCCAATTAGCTCTGGGAGAAGTCATTAAGCTAGGGCCTCACATACTTTTTCCTCCCTGCACTGTGAATGTTTACATGTTATGTGCAATTAAACCATGGCAACATCTAATGTTTGTGTAGTATTATGTTCAGCAGACTGTGTTCTTCTATTGTTGTGACTTAGATGACGTTCAGAGCACATTTTATGCCCAATTCATGCAAAACTTCACGTAATCCCAAGGGGTTCACATACTTTTTCTTGCAACTGTATGCTTTCAGGACTCCATCTTGCTAGGTTATACATAGGGTCCCCTTTTCTACAGTAGTGTCCACACAGCTTTTTTCTCATGGGAACACACAGAATATATCTTTTCTTTCTGGGCACATAACTACCACTAACCTTCAGCATGTAACTAACACAGAACAGAGGTCTATTGTTTCAGCTAGTGGTAACGTGATTAAACATCTCTTAGAGAAGTGAAAAACTTTTGTTCTTTGTAGAATAAACAAAGAATCTTTTGGGCACCAAATCTCCGTGTACAGTTTATGGGCCTACTTTTTGGATATGTTTTTAATCTAGTATACAAAAGATAACTTCAGCTTCAAGAACATAAGGACTGATGGACAGTGAAGGTCCCATGCTTGCACTCCTGTAACCCCTTATACATCCTATCCTGAACAGTATGTTCAGTTTCCTCTATCTTCTCATAACTATGTAAAGCTTTGAGAAATTAATTGACTTCCTCCACTGGAAAGAGGTATCTTGTACAGCTACCAGCCTATTTAGCAACCGAGGAGGATTCTCCATCAGACACTGAGGCTGCATTCTCCCCCTTTTCCACGTCAGAGACTGCCTATGAACTGACAGTTTCTTATTCTAATGAAAGAGAAAATCAGCAGAAATTGTAGAAATCAGGGGCTCCTTCTCTACTGTGACTGCTTTAAAAGTGGAAGTGCCTTACCCTGCCAGCATAGTCCTAACAGACTGAAAAAAAAAAGAAACAATGTCCTTCATGGAAGACGTTTTTTCATGCATGCCACTGCCTACTACAAGCAATATGCAGCTAGCGCACAGTAATTTTTTATAAATGTCAGGTAGCTTAACCGTGCAATTCCCACATATTTGCTTAATGAGCAGTCTGAAAAAGAACAAAAAGAAAACAGAAGGCTCAATTCTAGCATTTAAAATATACTGCCCTTCCTGATTAATCCCCTTTTAGATCAGGGAAGCCACATACAGTACCTTAGGAGTTGCAGGATGGGAAGTGGATGCTGCACGTTTTACATGTGCAGGAGCTCCTTCACCTCCAGGGGTCTTGCTGGCATTGATTTTAACAGGAACCCCACAGAATCCAAACTGCCCAGGTTTTCAGAAAGACACTACCTGATATTCCTGGTGTCCAGGAATGTGATAACCCTTCAGCATAAAAGAGTGCCACAACCTCATTGCTGTGTGCCTGGAGCAGCGGCCACTGAGCAACCATCCAGCTCTTCCATGGGGATTTTAAAAAATCCAGCGAACAGAAGTGCGAGGAATCCCTTCCAGTTCTACTGCCATCATGGCCCTGTGACTGTAAACACCTCATCTGGCACCACCCTGGTACACCTGGCAGTAGTAGAATGCTCCAGGGTGAGCACCCTGCAGCCAGCACGAAACCCGAGCATAGAACACCACTCAGAGAGCCTGCACCTCTCCCTGGTCACAAACAATGGCCGACAAAGTGCCCCACACCACCAGAGACCTGCCGGAAAGCTGAGCTACTGGAAGAATTCACCTCTTCCACCTAAGGCATGTGCCAGCAACAAACAGGGAAAACCTTCCAGGGAAAAGGTAGCAGTCTGACAAAGGCACACCAGGACTAGGCACCATAAGAGGGCCTAGCAGCCACAACCACCAGACCAGGGGAACATAAAAGTTGCAAAGTGTACTCCTGGACCGTCTGGAAAAACAAAACAACTGAGGAACTGGGGAAAGGAGGGACCTTTTAAACCAATCCTCTCTCAAGTAAGCAGTCCTGGAAAATGAGGGGGTAAATGCTATTTGGTTCATTCTAAAGGGTAACTCCACTTTCATGAAAAAAAAATTAGTATAAGTAGAAAAAAATATATAAATAATAATAGTAATAATAATAATAAGAATAATAAGAATAATATGTATACAATTGCATTTAAGTCATATTGTAATCGAATGTTCTTAAAAATGACTGACTTTTCCTTTTCAATCTGCAGCACTGTAATTTTATGTAAAATGCAATCTAATATGGCTAATTGTGTACAAAATACCCCCTGAAAATGTCATTTCCTGCATGAGTGATTGGCTTACTGATTTTCCTAGAAATCTGCACTAAGATACAAGTCAGATTTTTGGCATCCCCTACAACAAAAATTTATTTTTTGATGAGATACTCCCAAACGTAAATCACAACTAAAAAAATGCAGACCCTGCCAATTTCCTCAGAGCTCGGCAGGTGCAGCAGCTAAGAATTATAAAATCACTCCCATACAGATTCACTCTGCACATGGACACAGACAAAGGGCTATTTCTTAAGCACAAAAAGCTAGGAATCTACAGCTAAGTTTGTTAAAATCCTTGCAATAAACACAGATCACCCAGAAGAGAAATGTTTTCTTTTTCCCTCAACAAAAGTGGAGTTACTCTTTAATATTCAAAGCAAAATCATCTATCCAGGTCTATATGCCTTTTGTAGTTGGGTGCATACCACCCGCAGAAACAAACTTGGAAGAAAAAAAAAAAAAAAAAACACAGGAAAGAACATGATCTTGGGCAATTAATTGCTTTATTTAACTGAATAAAACAAAATCAGATTGCACCCACATTTGTCAGTAGAAAGAATGAGCATTTTAAAGTGCACAGGCTTGAATCTCCTCTTTCCTTATGCCTAGTACACACACAGTGATAAATTTGAAGACAAAAAAAAAAAAAAAAAACATACCGTACCAATACAAGTAAAGTGAAAACATGAAAACAGGAAACACAATTGAACACCTTTTATTAGGTTAAAAAAACACCCATCGATGGAAAAAATTAGACACAAAAAGGCATATAATTAAAATTAACAAAGGGTGGCTACAGTAGGCAGCGATCGATGTCTTAGACCAGGGGTGGGCAACTGTGGCCCTCCAGCTGTTGGTGAACTACAAGTCCCATCATGCCTCTGCCTTTGGGAGTCATACTTGTAACTGTCAGTTTTGCAATGCCTCATGGGACTTGTAGTGCTACAACAGCTGGAGGGCCACAGTTGCCCACCCATCTTAGACGTAATAAAACGTCACGGCATCAGCCATAGCAAACTGCAGCCACTGCCTTAGAACAAAGTAAGCTTAACTGTGCAGATAGAATATGAAATGGTAAATGGTTATCAGTGGAAATATATACATATATAAAACAAAGAACATCCAACCATAGGACATAATAGGTGTTAATGAACAACTGGTGATACATCATCCACTTGAAACCATGAAAAATGTTTTGCGTTATAGGTTCCAACACGTTTTGTGGGACGAAACCCACTTCTTCAGGGAAAAAAGGGCAAAAAATAAAGTGTCTACAATGAATAAAAAAAAAAGGGAAACAAAAACAAGCCAAAAGACATCTATAAGGCCCCATGTACACGGGACACTTCTGAACGATGGAAAATGACTGCTGGAAAACGTAGGTTAAAAAACATCTGTTTAGCCACGTCTGTATAAAGTGTTTATGTGCGTTTAGAAGCATTTTTTAAAGATAAGCACAGGAGAACCTCCCAAATGCCCAGAATGTACTGAAAAGTGGTAAAATGACTTTCAGACTGTTTCCGAGAAACACTGAGAGTAGAAGCAGAGACAGCAGTATGTGTTGAGATAATTAGGTGTGAGTTGCTCATTAACATTTTGGCGAAACAGGACAGAAGTTGCAAACAAGGATGAATTTGCACAGACATACCATCAAGGAACATAAAGAAGATGACCTCTGCACACCTGTGGGACACCATTTCGCATAACCAGACCACACAATGGGAGACCTCAATATTTTAGTTCTTAACGGAAAATTCAAATCCATTCAGGAAAGAAACGTTTGAACTAAGAATGATAATTCTATTTGACACAAGAGATAAGGGCCTGAATTTGGACATGGGACTCCTCAATCATTATCCAACAGTTTCATGACTATCAGCTCAAGCTTGACTCCCTCTGTGTGAGTGTTGTCTCCCCCCCCCCCCCCTTTGCTTTTGCTATGTCTTATCTCTAGCCTCTTTTTTTCCATCTCTTCTAACATTCTGCTAAAACTTTCTGATTTGTATAGTACTGCTTGGACCTTTAAGAAGGGGACACTCGCCGAAAGCTTGCCCTCAAAATTGTATGTTAGTACAAATAAAAGTATCACGGACATTAATCAATTGTTTGTGTCAGTTTATATAGTGAATGTTTGAGTTTGTAAAGAAGAATACAAACACTGCTATTTTTTTTGAACAGTCTAATATTCACTTTTCTTCAATTTTGTTAGAGAAACAACACAAATTTGATATATTTTTCTTCATGTTTGCAGCTTGCCCAGCTTATTGCAGAATTTATGGAATTGCAGACCACTATAGGATTGACGTGTGGCTTCTTGAGCTGCTGCCCGTGCATCAAAGTGTTGTTTGGCCTCTGACCATGCTCTCCTATTTTCGTGAGAGTTGAGACTTGCCAAATCTTTCTGTGCCTGTCTTAGACAAGAGCTTGCTTCTGTATAAATTTCGAAGAAGGTTTTTCTTGTAGGTGGAAGTAAACGCTATGATTCTTCCTCGTAACACCGCCTTGCCTGTCTCCCAAAATAGATTGGGGTTATCTTGGTGCTCTGCGTTAGTATCGCAGAACTCGTTCCAGGTAGCTTTTAATACCCGGAGCAAGTCCCGATTATTTGCTAGAAAGGAAGGGAAACGCCATGTACGTGAGTGTTGGTGAGGTTGTGCATGTTGTAATGATATAGAGATCGGGGAGTTGTCGGAGATTGCTATGTCGTGTATATTAGAATCCTTGATTTTTTGTAATAAGATGGAGTTGACAAAGAAGTAATCAATTCTGGACAGAGTATGATGGACAGGGGAAAAGGTAAATTCTCTTCCTTCTGGATGGTTCAGGCGCCATACATCTGAGTTGTAATGCCTCTGTATGTACTCACCTCCATACTCACATTTTCATGACTCGTATAGAATCATGGAATGTCAAGGGTCTGAGATCACCCCATAAACGTATGGCCATTCTTCGCCATCTGAAACGACTGAAAACAGACACTGTGTTTCTTCAAGAAACGCACTTGACACAAACAGATTTTTCGTGCCTACAAAAACTGGGTGGGACAGGTATTGGGATTATGTTATGTGCCCTGTTATCGCGATGTGCTGTAATAGAAGGAGGCATTGGAGGGTCCCCAGGTAAGTGGATAGAAATAAAAGGGAAGAGAGAGAAAAGGGGGGGGGAGAGATACATATATCGGGGTGACCCAACAGGGGTCCATCGAAAGAACAATATAAACAATAAATTGTAAAAGGCATTACGGACTTCACATTATTCTGCATGTTATCTCCTATCTTTGCCTGCGTTTCCAGAAGTGGTAGGGTGTAGATTCTGCACCGGGGGGCTGCATAGTCCAATGCAATGGTAAGGGGGGGCCCCGAGAGTCGCATGGACCATCTATGAAGGAGGGGCAGTTCACCCTAGCATCAGCCGCAGCGCAGCAGTCAAAGATTGCACTAATGCGTTCTACATATACCAACATGAGATAGAGAGCAAAAAAAACAAACAAAAGAACATAAGAAATTTCTGAACATTGCATCTGATTAAGAACATTTTATGACAATAAGGAACATTAACATGAGGCATTAAATACCCGTAAGTGGGCACACAGGTGAGGCAAGCGTCAGCCATCAGGGTGGTCTTTGTTTTGCCGAAGTAAAGTTGACGCTTTGGTGGTTCTTTTTTGTGGACTACGCTGGTCTCTTGGGGTGGGGTCTCGTGGTGAATGCTGTGGTGGTTGAGGGCCCATGACATCACAGAGATTTTGAAAGTACAGAAGGGCTTCCTCTGGGTGTGTGAATGATTTGGGTTCTCCAGTAAGCGTGGTGAAGTGAAGTGTATCAGGGTAAGCGAGGGTGAATTTGATTCCTTTTTGGAATAGTGTAGCACAAATTTGTTTGAATGCTTTTCTTTTACGGGAGACTTCTTGAGAGTAGTCAGCAAACAGTAGTAGCTTATGACCGTCTAGCTGTAAGGAACGTGAATTTCAAAATGAGTTGAGTATGGCTACCCGGTCAGTGTAGTTGAGATATTTGACGATTGTCGAACACGGCATGCATCTGTCATTGGCAGGTGCGTCTAAGCGATGTGCCCTTTCGACCTGGCAAGGAGTCGTAATGCCCAATGCTGCAGGAATGCTTTTAGAACAGATATCAGACAATGAGCCCGAGTTGTAGGATGCTGGGAGGCCTACGACGCGCAGGTTATTCCTGTGTGAGCGGTTTTCTAAATCATCGAGCTTGTCCAATATGTTCTGTTGCACACGTTTAAATTGTGTAGCACCCGCCTGCATAGCTTGGACCTCATCTTCTAGGTCAGAGATGCGATGTTTCGCTTCGGTTATGCGTTTGGCATTTTCCCCCAGGTCCCTTCTAAGTTGTTCTATGCCCTGTGTTACAGCTCTGTCTACTGCCTGAATAATGGTAGGTAGAAATAGAGAGGCAACAGCCTGTGCAATCTTTTCATAATGTTCCACAGAACTACTAGTGTCAGCATGCCCTAATGAAGGGATGTGTGATGGCTGTGTCTCCCCCCTACCTGCTCCTGGGTCTGGCTCTGGTTCTGTGTCCATATTGGCTGTTCTGCCATCAGTGCTGCTGCTGCGAGGAGCATGGTCGGCGGCCACCTTGGCTGCAAGAGGGGGAGAGCTGCTCCCAAGGGATCATGCAGCGGGATCAGGGCTGGGTGTCGCCGGCGGCAGATACCGATCCATATAGGATCGGGCAAGGTAGACTCAGGGGCACTCCCGTGCCGTTTAGGTAAGTCCTTCGGTGCAGGAGACTGAATTTATATGCTGAGGTTTCCGGAGCCGCGGGATTCCTTCCCTAACTCATGCGGCACCGGAACCGGAAGCCATGTCTTCAGTTTGTTTTTGTTTCCCTTTTGTTTTGATACATTGTAGACACTTATGTTTTGCCCTTTTTCCCTGAAGTGGGTTTTGTCCCATGAAACGCGTTGCAACCTATAACGCAAAGCATTATCACCAGTTGTTCATTAACACCTATTATGTCCTATGGTTGGGTGTTCTTTATTTATATATGTACAGTTGTGTTCAAAATAATAGTTAAAAATAGTTGAAAAAAGTGAATAAAGCTCAAAATCCTTCTAATAGCTTTTATTTCCATACACACAAATACATTGGGAACACTACACATTCTATTCCAAATCAAAACATGAAGAAAAATATATCAAATTTGTGTTGTTCCTCTAAAACAATTGAAGAAAATGAATATTAGACTGTTCAAAAAAATAGCAGTGTTTGTATTCTTTACAAACTCAAACATTCACTATATAAATTGAAAAATGTTTGAAGATTTTGCTTTCCTTTGAATCACTTAATATTTCGTTATATAACCACTGTTTCTGAGAACTGCTGTACATCTGTGTTGCATGGAGTCAACCAACTTTTGGCACCTGTGAACAGGTATTCCAGCCCAGGATGATTGGACTACATTCCACAGTTCTTCTTTATTTCTTGGTTTTGCCTCAAAAACTGCATTTTTGATGTCACCTCACAGGTTTTCTATTGGATTAAGATCCGGGGATTGGGCTGGCCACTCCATAACGTCAATCTTGTTGGTCTGGAACCAAGACGTTGCACATTTACTGGTGAATTTGGTGTCGTTGTCTTGTTGGAACACCCATTTCAAGGGCATTTCCTCTTCAGCATAAGGCAGCATGACCTCTTCAAGTATTCAAACCATGCTTCACTGTCTTCACAGTGTACGGTGGCTTGAATTCAGCGTTTGGGGGTCGTCTGACAAACTGTCTCCGGCCACTAGACCCAAAAAGAACAATCTTACTTCATCAGTCCACAAAATGTAGCGCCATTTCTCTTTAGGCCAGTCAATGTGCTCTTTGGCAAATTGTAACCTCTTCAGCATGTTTTTTTTTTCAACAGTGGGACTTTGCGGGGGCTTCTTGCAGATAGCTTGGCTTCACATAGGCGTCTTCTAATTGTAAGAGTACTCACAGGTAACTTTAGCCCTTCTTTGATCTTCCTGGAGCTGATTGGTGGCTGAGTCCTTGCCATTTTGGCTATTCTATCCATTCGAATGGTAGTTTTTCGCTTTCTTCCACGTCTTTCAGGTTTTGGTTGCCATTTTAAAGCATTTGTGATCATTTTAGCTGAGCAGCCTATCATTTTCTGCACTTCTTTATATGTTTTCCTATCTCCAATCAACTTTTTAATCAAGGTACGCTGTTCTTCTGAACTATGTCTGGAACAACCCATTTTCCTCAGAATTTTAGAGAGAAATGCACTGTAACCAGCATGTACAACATTTGCTGCCTTCCTTCTTTAAATAAGGGCAATAATTGCCACCTGTTTTTCAAAGAATGAATGACCTCACTATAGAACTCCACACTGCTATTATTTTGAACATGCCCCTTTCATTGGTGATTCAATTACACAGAATCAGCAGCATGCATGTCATGACTGTTAGGTCTGTTGGATTTCTGTTACTCTACTACACCTGCTAGTAAATTATTTGCCAAGTAGAAATATCATTTCTAACAAAAACAGTGATTGATCAGGTTAGTGATGTCTGACTGCTATTATTTTGAACACAACTGTATATTTTTCCACTGATAACCATGTCATATACTATCTGTACAGTTGAGCTTACTTTGTTCTAAGACAGTGGCTGCAGTTCGCTATGGCTAATGCCCGTGATGTTTTATTACGTCTAAGACATCGGCCGTTGCCTACTGTAGCCACCCTTTGTTGATTTTAATTATATGCTTTTTTGTGTCTATGTCTGGCAAATTTTTTCCACCGATGGGTGGTTTTTTTAACCTAATAAAAAGGTGTTAAATTCTATCTACTGTTTTCATTTTACTTGTATTGGTACGTTATGGTAATTTCAAAGCCCCATTAGCTTTTGTGGTTAGGATTCTCTTTTCAATTATTTCATTAGGGGTGCGGTACCAGTAAAACTGTTGTACAAGGACTGGGAGAGTTATTTTCTCTCCACCTTCCCCTTACCCATCTGATTGTTACGCAGCTGAAAGAGGAAAAAAAAAATCTTGTAAGATAACAGAACAAACAACCTTCATGTAATTAGTATAGTATTTGTATGTAAAAAAAAACCAAACAAAACTCAAGTGACCAAGACCACGCATGCTTGGAAACAAAAGAATGAATTACAACACAACACATTACATCACTTCTGAAGTTGTATCCTGTATCAATTTTTGTAATTTTAGTAACCAATTCATTAAATCGACATTAGACTAGTATGTAGTTAAAAAAAAAAAAAAAAACACACACACACGCACACACACAGAGATGATCATTTGTCATTTTCTCATCTTGTGTAAGAGGTCTTAGCCTGTCAGCACTGCAAGTGAGGATTCCAACTGAAGCAGTCATTCTCATTCATTTCTGACCATGGTGTCAGCTTCCATCCTCCCGATAAAATGCTGTGTACAGTGCGCATCCTTTCTGCCAACAAATGTGAGTGCAATCTGATTTGCATTTATTCAGTAAAGTGATTAATGCGATTCCTTGTTTTGTTAGTTTGTTGAAAAAGCACTTTAAAAAATACCTGCCAGCATTTCTATCTGCAGCCATCTTGAGTAAAGCCGGATGGCACAGGTTTACTTCCTGGAATCTTTCCCTCAAGCATGCAGATAGGAGGGTGAATTTGGCTGAGAAATTGGCATGTAGTCTGATTGAATGTATAAAATAAATTATGGCCTAGACCAGAAACCAAGAAATAACTGAAGAAAATGTAAAAAAAAAAAAGTTTAACAACAAGTAAAATATAACATGCCTTCCTACTTGCTAATGCTATTAGAATAGGGATTAAACTAGTCAATATTCCATTAGAGAGTTTAGGCTAAAAATGGGATCTTTTTGTTACTCGGCATAAAATCCCTTTCTCGTTCATTCATTGAAAGTGTCTTCCATTCTTGACCATACGGTTTATAGCGCCACCTACAGGAGTAGGACACTAGGCAGGAAAAGAAACTCGGCACCACCTATGGACAGTCCTGGCTAATATAAACCCCCTCTCTCCATAGACAATCCAGTTAGTAACAAGCAGTGTAAGAAAAGAAAAAAAAAAAAAACAAACACACACAACAATTAGAGGCGTGGATGCTGTGTCCGTCAATGAACCCAGAGAAAAAGGGATACTACAGCCAGTAACAAAAATAAAAAAAAAAAGTTCTCCTGTTACAGAAAAAACACAAGTCTGGCCACCGAAAAGGAACGCAGATGAACAGCCTTTCCTTTATGGTGGCCAGATTTTTATCTTTTCTGCAACAGGGTGTTGAGAAGAAGCTGGCGTTAAGTACCATGAAGTGTCAGGTCTCTGCTCTGGTCGTTTTCTTTCAATGTCCTCTAGCTTAGAACCTGGCTTTCAATAACCAAGCCGTGAAAGCCAGTGGCCACAAAGCAAGGTAGAAGATTGGCCCTTGAGACAGAACTGCCCTGGGTGGCAGATGCCAAAGACTGTCCGCAACCAGCTGCACCATGTCAGCATATCAAGAGCGGCAAGGCCAATCCGGAGCCACCAAGATGGCTGGAATGCCTTCAGTATTTATCCTTTGCAGCAGCCAAGGTAGAAGCTTGAGAGGAGGAAACACAGAGGAGACTATACTGGCTCCATGTTCCATTACTCTGTAGTGTCGGCAAGCAGATCCCTCACCCTGGCTATGAATCAATGGCACCATCTTGTTGAACCAAGACACCAGGAGATCCACGTCTGGGAGTGCCCCACCAGAGGCAAATCTGCTTAAACAAGTCTGGATGTAGGGGCCACTCGACTTGGTCCAATATTTGATGGCTGAAGTAGTCCGCCTGCCAATATTCCATGCCAGGGATATGCATGGCAAAGAGAGCCAGTACATGATGCTCTGCCCAACTGAGAATGCAGGAGGTCTCCAGCAATGCTGCCACACTTCCTGTCCTGCCCGGTGGTTGACCTAGGCTACTGCCCTGGCATTGTCCAACTGGATCCAGACCGGGTGTCTGCCAAAGATGTTCTGTCCAATCTTCCAAGCATAGCCTGAAGCTCCAGGATATTGATTGGTAATGGGATTCCCCCAGTGTCCATTAACCCTGGCTCAAGCTTGCCCCCAGCACTCTTCAGCCAAACAGGCTAGCATCCATCGTGGCCACCATCCAATGCAAGGGAAAAAAAGGTTTCCCCTCCTGAAGGACAGAAGGCAAAAGCCAATTAAGCAGCGATGTACTGGTCTTTTGACCAAAACAAACCTGGGTGGGTGTCAAGGGAGTTGGGAGACTTGTCCCACTTGGGCAGGATTTCCCTCTGAATGGTCCTCATATGGTATCGAGGAAATGGAACCACCTTGAAGGCAGAGACCATCAGTCCCAAAACTTGAATGCAACAGCAAAGGGAGGGCCGCCTGTGGGACAGTAACAAACTGCCGTAGCTTGCCCAGTTGTAGGAACACCTAGGCCAACGCCATGTCGAGAGTGAGGCCCAGATATTCCAGATTCCTGGTTGAGTCAGTGTGGACTTCTGGACGCTCAGGATCCACCCAAACTCTTGCAAGGTGCTGATCGTGATTGCCAAGTTGTCCCAAGTGAAACTCTGCCCTCAGAAGAAGGTCATCTAGATAAGCAATCACAACAATCCCCGTTGTCTAAGCAAGGCCAGTACTGGAGCCAGCACCTTGGTGAAAACCTGAGAAGAGGAGAGGAGCGGAGGCAAGAACAAAGGGCAGCGCCACAGACTGATAATGCTCCTCTTCCACCGCAAACTGGAGGAAATGCTGGTGCCAGGTACAGATGGGGATTCTGGATGCCAATAGCTGCCAAGAAATCTCCCTGATGAAGGGAGACCACCATGGACCAAATAGACTGCAGTTTTTTTGTAATTCCTTTATTTGTACATATGACATACAATTAAAAAAACGGAGTAGGGTGTCAACTGAAGTATGGAAAATAGCAGTACAAGTGTTATAGTGTCACCCTATGCAGTAAAACAGAAAATATTAGCATTTGTCTGGGCCACATAAAAACCCAGAGGGCCATAAACATTTGTACTTTTTATAAATATTTTATTATTATTAATTTTCAATATATCACATTACACTACTAAAATTACGAGACATACAACATTACACAAATTCCTTTATGCCTCTTCATTCTAATGAAAAAAAAAAGAAAGAAACCCCCCCCCCCCCCCCCCACTCACTTCCATCCCCTTTTCCCCCTTCTGCTCCGTAATATTTTTTCCTCTTATCTCCTAGCTTCTTCTCTTTTCTCTTCACTCTCTAGGCACCCTTCTTCCTTTCTTATCTCCTCTCTATTTTACTTTAAATTGCTCTTTGAACTTGTCCCATTTCTCCCTCCTTTCTCTCAATCTCTCTATTCTATCTTCTTCCTGATGGTAGAGTTCTTCCATCTAATATACAAAGTAAACCCTACTTATCCAATCTTTTTTTTTTTTTTTTTCTGAGGGTTTCCTGTTCTTGCAAAAATTTAGGTATCAACCCCTTTACCGCATTCATCAAATGAAATGCCAACGTTCTTATATTTTTCTACTGTAGTCGCAGTATTATGGAATAAGCATGTGCCTGGATCTTTCAGGACCTCAACCCCCGTTATCTCCTGAATTAAATACATAATACTTCTGAATTTTAGGAAACTCCCACCATATCTGTGCCGTTGTGCGTTTTGTCCTATATTCTCTCCAAAATAAAGGTGATTTATCTATTTGTTGTTTATGTGCCACACATGCGTAATATACATGATATACTAGCCAAACATTTGTAATTCATTTCCACCACCCTCATATCTATAGCTACGTGTACTAATCTAAATTATTATTATTATACAGTATTTATATAGTGCAAACAGTTTGCTCAGCACTGTACATTATAATGGGAGACAGTACACGAGACAGTACAGTAACAATACAATACACGAGGGCTTCGAGGGCCCTGCTCCTTGGAGCTTACAATCTCGGAGGGAGGGGATAGTGGTACAGGAGAAAATGGCTGTGGGGGATGGAGTGGTAGGAAGAGTGGAGGAGATCGGCAATTAGGTGAGAGTGGGGTAGGCTTCCCTGAAGAGATGGGTTTTCAGGGTGTGCCTAAAGGTGAGGAGAGTAGGTGACAGTCTGATCGATTGGGGTAGTGAGTTCCAGAGGATGGGGGAAGCCCTGGAGACGGGCATGGGAGGAGGAGACCAGGGAACTAGAGAGTAGGAGGTCTTATTTTTCCCCCCGTCCATTATATCCTTTAACTGTGCATTCCCTTTTCTTATCCATTCACCTGAAATATCTTCCCTCCCTAGAGGGAAAAAATCTGTGTCTACTAACCGTATAAACGTAGAATTAAACTCCCATCCCATACCCTAACTGCATTTCGTGTATAAGTGCTTGTACTTTCTCCTAACATACAATATTAATGTGGAATACATACTATCTTGTCCAATTGTGTCCCACTTAATGTGTTTTCTATATTCACCCAACTTTTTCTTAGTGCATTATATGTCCAATCAAAAATATGTGAAAATGACACTGCATAATAATATCTCTTAAAATCCGGCATACTTAGGTCCCCCTTATCCTTGTCCCTACATAACACTTCATAGCTTATTCTCTCAATATCATTTTTTTTTATTATTTTAAAATAGGCTTCCAAGAGTTGTATAGTCAACATGTGAAATTTAAGTATTTTAAGATTTTTGGGACAATTATCATTTTTATCAAAAGTATTTATCCTATGCAAGAGGATGGTCCTACTGATAATCTTCTCAGTTCCTCCTTTATCTCATTTATTAGTGGGATATAATTTATTTTATACAAGTTCTTTAAGGACGAGGTCAATTTAATCCCCAGTTATTTTAATTCTCTCTCCCTCCATAAGAAGGGAAAATTCTCTTTTTGAACGATTTTTTTTTCCATTATCAGGACGTTAATATCTGACTTTACGGGGTTAATTTTTAGGTTTGAGGTCTCTCCATAGTATTTAATTATTTTCAATAAATTGAGTTGTGTCAACCTATGGTTAGCCATGTAGAAAAGCATATCATCTGTATACGCTGCCACTTTGTGTTCTACCTCCCCTATCCGGACCCCTTTTCGATCTATTACCATTTCTTACAGTTGCTAAAAGGGGTTCTACGGATAGAACAAACAGAGATGAGAGCATACACCCTTGTCTTGTCCCGTTGTGCATCCTACAAAAACTCTGATCGTGAACCATTGACCTTTACTGCAGCTGAAGGTTGACTATAAAGCTTTCCTATTTACTCTCATCTTGGGCCCAATTTCCAGATCTCCAACGTGTCTAACATAAAGCCCCAATCTACCCTGTCAAAAGACTTCTCTGCATCAACTGACAAGACCTGTACAGGTGGTTTTTCTCTCTTATTTTTCTGTATAAAGGAGTACCTTAACCCATTGTCTCTTCCCTCCCGGGGACAAATCCCACTTGGTCCAAATGAATCCACTCTGGTATTAGATCTTTCAATCTAGTTGCTAGTACCTTTGCGAACAGTTTAGTATCTGTATTTAACAGTGAAATAGGCCAATAATTAGCACATTGGGTCCCATCCCTCCTTTATTATGAGCGTAATATATGCTTGCAATGACTTCTCCCTCATCTCTGTCCCTTCTCCTAATGTATTCATATATACCCTCAGTTTGAGGACGAATTGTTCTTGAAATTTTATTTCATATCTCACTGTATAACCATCCAGCCCCGGGCTTTTCCCAGCATCTGTCTCCTTCAATGCCCTTTGGATTTCCTGTGTTATTGGATTTCCTAAATGTTTTAATCAATCTTCTCCTAAGGTCGGTAAATTCACTTCCTTTAAATAACTTAACCTCTGTCTTGTTCCTACCTCTTCCACCCCCCCTGCTTTCCAATTTATGTCAAATAATTTTCTATAGTATTCTTTGAATACCCTAGCGATATCAGTGGTTGAATACGCCAAATCTCCCTTGTTTTCCTCAAATTTTCTCAATATACCGTATTTTTCGCTCCATAAGACGCACTTTTTTCCCCCCAAAAAAGGGGGGAAAATGTCAGTGCGTCTTATGGAGCGAATATGGAGCGGCCGGTCCGGTATTTCCACCACCGCGTCAGAATACCGGGCCGGCCGCTCAGCTCTGCAGCGGGACCTTACCTGTTCCTCTATCCAGCAGCGCGCTGTCTTCCCGGCTTCTGTAGTATGGGCGCTCGGCTTGACAGCCGGGTGCCAAGTGCGCATGCGCAAGAAGCGGTGCTCTTTGTGAATGGTAAGGCAGCACCTGGGACACATGACAGGTCCCAGAAGCCGCCGGACCAATCACAAAGCGCAGTGCTTCTCGCTCATGCGCACTGGGCACCCGGCTGTCAAGCCGAGCGCCCACACTATAGAAGCCGGGAAGACAGTGCGCGGCTGGATAGAGAACAGGTAAGGTCAAAGAACAACGCCGCGGAAGAACGGGTACCTGTCAAATTCAGGTACCCGCTCCCCCACCTCCCCAAAGGTCAGCAGTCATCCCCTGTACTATGTCCGCAGTCTCTGGTCATCCCCTGTACTATGTCCGCAGTCTCTGGTCACCTCCTGTACTATGTCCGCAGTCTCTGGTCACCTCCTGTACTATGTCCGCAGTCTCTGGTCACCTCCTGTACTATGTCCGCAGTCTCTGGTCACCTCCTGTACTATGTCCGCAGTCTCTGGTCACCTCCTGTACTATGTCCGCAGTCTCTGGTCACCTCCTGTACTATGTCCGCAGTCTCTGGTCATCTCCTGGTAATTCCTAGATTTCTTCTTTGTACTCTCATTAGGTATTTACCCGATTTATTCCCCTACTGATATCTCTCTCTTGCCACCATATTTAAGGCTTTTCTCACTTCTTCCTTCATTAAATTATCTAGTTCCTCTCTTTGTTTGCTACTGTATGTCTACTGCTATTCTTTTTTTATGAGACTGTTCCAACTCATAATTCCCTTAATAGCGTGTTGATTTTCTTTTGCCATTCCTTTTTTTTTTTTTTTTTTTTTTAACCTCAATTTCTATCAACATTCCCCTGATATACAGTATGCCTTATGGGCTTCGCAGACCGTGGCCACTGACATTCCTTTAGTCTCATTTCTTTCAAAGTACTGTTCAATTTCTTTTTTATTCTCTATTGCGTGTCCTGATCCCGAAGGAGTGTCTCATTTAACTTCCACATATTTAGCTTATCCTGCTCCCTACCCCATAATAATTTAGTTGTAACTGGTGCATGATCCGATATTGTTGTGACTTCTATGCTGACTTTGACTAATGACTCCAGTAGTCTGTTTTCAAACAAAATATAATCTAATCTTGAGTATGTCACATGGGCCAAAGAGTAGAACGTATAGTCTCTGTCTCTAGGATGTTTAATCCTCCAGATATCTTCTACTTGACACTGATATAGCGTTCTTCGTATTTCTTTCCGACTTCTACTTTCCTCTCTCCGCACATGCAGCGTTGTGTCAACCTGAGGATCCATGCAAAAGTTAAAATCCCCTGCTATCAATTTGCCCATTTTGAAATCCAAAAGTCTTCCAAATATATTCTTAAGGTAGGCCTCCGGATTTCTGTTAGGGCAATAAATATTTGCCAATGTACACTCAATCTCTTGTAATCTCCGCTTCAAAAACAAAAACCTCCCCTCAGGGTCCTCCAGCCTCTCATTCAGCTTAAATCTTAAATTCTTAGCTATACCAATTGCCACTCCTCTAGCCTACTTGGTAAGTGAATCAGCCTAATACCAGGTTGGATAATGTCTAGAATATAATTTTAGCGTTGTTTCCTGTAAAAAATGTGGTTTCTTGTAAAAATGCTACTCCAAAAGATCATTGTTGTAATTCTCTGGAGGATCTTATTCCTTTTCCTTGGTATATTCAGTCTCTTAACATTATAAGTGATAAAAGTGACCGCCTCCATCTCTCGTATATATGTTATTTTTTTTCCTTCTCTTACTCTCTCTCGTCGTCCAACCCAGGGTACCAACGACTTTTGAAAGGAGCAAGGAGCAATCTCCTGTAGAATTCTCCATCCCTTCCCCTATTTGTAGCAAGAAAATATTTACTAGTGGGTCTATCCCCCCCCCCGCCCCTTGTACCCATGTTTCGCCCTTGAATCTGTGGTGGGACCTTCCCACTGGCGATTCCTATATTGGGGTGGGGCTCTAAACACACACGCCCAACTCTGCTCCCCATCTCGCAACATAGGGGATCTAGAGTTTGGCAGCACATTCGGCCTCCAGACAACCCGCGTTACCTTCTCATCATCTGCCCGATTCCTTCAGCCCATCTAGCCCTCCTACTTTCTCCATACATGACAACTACGACCCCAATGTGGGAAAAGATAGCGGGGAGCGGAGTGGGAGAGAGAAAATAGAAAAAAAAAAACCCGGGAGGGTCACCCCTCTCCTCAGCCCATACCGGTTTTCCTTCTCCTTTTATTTACCATCTGCCACTTTTCTTTTCCCGGCCCTAAGCATTCAGTAGACCCCCCTGACCACCCCACAATGTCCATTTCCTGTAAATCTAATTTTCCAAAAAAGTCCCTTAATTCTTCTGGGAATCTCAGTCTTGACGATTTCCCGTCTTTCCAACCAGACAGGCCGGGAAACCCAGTTATATTGGATTTTTTTCTCCCTCATCTGCTCCAGCAACGGTTTCACTGATCTTCTCCAAGCTAACATCTCAGTAGCAATGCCAGCAAATATTTATCTCTCTATATTTTATTTCAGTGAACTCTCTGAGCTTTTTCCAAATTTTTTTTCTGTCCTCGTAGTGATGGAATCGAATTACATCTCTGGGCAAGTCTGTTGACAATCCTTGCGGTCGCCTTATCCTATGTACTCTCTCCACTTTTAAATGCTCTGTAATAGATTTACCCATCAATGGATTAAGCACTTTCTTTATTTTGTCCCTCAAATCTTCCCCTTGGGACTCTTCTGGTAAACTGCAAATCCTTAAATTGTATCTGCTTTCTCTGTTCGCTTGATCTTCTAATTTCAATGCAAGCCTTCTTTGTTCTCTTTACATCTCTTCAACCTGTGTCTCAAGTTTAGTGATGCAAAGCTTCTGTCTCCATTTTTCCCTCTACCTCTTCCATTCCTGTCAGCATTCGAACCAGATCATTACATATTGCCACCATTTAATTTTTCATAGACGTCTCCAATTTTGCAAACATTTCCACCATATTAGTTTTTGTAGGTATTTGTAACGTAGCTCCCTGTTATTCCAAAACACTTTGATCTGTTATACTGTCCACATTTATCAGGTCATTGGTCTGGTTCGCTTATTGTGTCCCTAGTGACATTCTTGAGTGATCTCCCACCCCTTTTCTAGTTCTCTCCTTTTGTTTATCAGGGGTTAATATCTCCAGACTTTTCTTCTGCAGAGGTAGGCATTTCCTTATTGTGCTAGTATTTGCATTTGCTTGGGGTTTTTTTTTTAACTCCCCTCACTTTGGCTCATCTGCTCTTCGTCTCTTTAAACTTTACCACTGAATTTGCTATTAATGAACGACTGCTGTATTATCTGTCCGAAAGACTTTTTCTCTGCTGACTTTAAACTCTCCTATTTGTTACTTTGGGAGCAGGAGTGATCTAACCAATTCCACAGCCACTGAGAACCACCGAGAATCCCCACAAATACAGTTCTCCATCCCCCCTAGTACTCAGGAGTGCGTTTACACTGCAGCAATAACATCAGATGTATCAAAATAAAAAATGTCCCGCCGTTGCTCACAGCAACTCACCACCACCTTTTGTGCCGGCAGATCTGGATCTCCCCGTCCCAGGCCACACTCAGTCCTAGTCGTTGCCACTGAGCCAGACTCCCAATGAAATCAGATAACTTAATGAGGGGTATCTGTATATTAGACATCTAGGGTATCTCAGGGTCTCCCAAGCCTCCTGTCAAAGTCCAGAGTAAATCACCTTTAATACTCTGCCTCTTCTTCAGCCATAAAGCCACACCACTTTCCAGGACTTTTGGAGTAGCTTGTCACTTTCAAAATTACCACCATCCGTCACATGGGCTGTCACCTGGGAAGTCACATGCGCAGTCACAGGGATGCTCTCACTATCCCCTTCTCCTCCAATGCCTCCGCCTCCTGCTCCCAGGGGACCGCCGAGCCTCGCCGAACCGTCGCCTCTCTCAGGGGCACAAGTCCAGACTCCACTGACATGCACCAGGACACCCGGACTCGGAGCCACTGCGATTCTCAGCTTGGCTTCTGCCCAGGCTTTCAGGTAGGACAAGGCTCCAGGCAGTCGACAAGGCAGATCAAGACAGGGCTGCACACACAGCTAGCGGACGCGTGGAGCTCACGCTGCTCACGGCGCCATGTTCAGGCCCCTCCCCGCCCCTCAGGCCATAAACATTTGTATCAGAGAAGCCAGAGCATAGTGCATGTCATGAACAGGTCCTATTGCAGTAGTAAAGAACCATCCTGGAGTAAAGGTGCTAAGGGGCAAATCTGGGATAGATACAACTGACCGATGGCCTACAAGAATATAAAAACACATTGTAGGTAGGGTTGCCCATTCACATTGTAGAAAACATACTGATAGCAATAAAGACAAGGGGGGATTATGTGAAGGGGGGGTGGAGAATCTCACAGGAAAGCACTGAGGGGGCAAGAAGGGAGATAGGAAAAGAAATGGTCTTAATTTAGAAGAGAGGGGGGTCAGGAGAGAAGAAAAGGGGAAAGCAGGTCTAGGACCAAAAGATTTTGCATCCTCTTCCAAGGTGTGGTTGGTGGTTAAGTTCGGCCAAATATGCGTCTGTAAATACATGTTGCCAGGGGCGCCAGGGGTCCCTGAAGGTCTCCTCCTTGTGCAGAGTGGCAGTCAGATCTTCCATGCCCCTCAGCTCGTTCACCTTGCAGCACCACAAAGAGAGAGTGGGAGGGTGGGAGTCTTTCCACCGAAGTGGGATACAGGCCTTGCTCACATTAAGCAGCTGGATGGTAATAGAGGCTTTATATTTCTTGATGGGTCTCCCTGAAAGATGCAGAAAGCAGCCCGCCGGGTCGTCACTTAGGTCTACAGCTGTAAGTTGTCGAATAATGTCGCCAAAAAGGTTTGAGCTTCAGGCACTGCCAAAAGATATGATAAAAGGGTACCACAGTCAGCCCCACAATGCCAGCACGCACATGAGAGCTGTGGTGAAATATGATGGAGGTTGGAGGGCACCCAACACAAGGCGTTGTCCTAACCTTTGGAGGCCATTGAGGACTTTTGGGCAAAGGGCAGAATTTTTTAGCGCTGCAACGCAGTCAAGGACACACCTAAGTCTGACTCCCATTTAGAAAGAAAGGGGGGAGACATGTTCCTGATAAATGAGAGAAGAGTAGATGGTAGAGAGACTGTCGCACAGGGTCTCCTTTGTGACATAGGACTTCAAGGGTAGATAACTTACGGTCAATGCCGGGTGAGCGTAGAATAGAGTGGAGATGGGAGCGAAGCTGGAGGCCTCCCAAAAAACTCAAGGTGGGGTCCACTAGTCGAGTGAGGTCAGTAGCAAAAAAGGCCCCAGCAGGATCAAGAAAATCTATTAAGGTGAGTGTATCTGCTGGTATTGAGGCAAGTGAATTGATGGTCATCCAGTTCTGAAGGGAAGTTGGGGCTGCCCAAGATGGGAACCAAAAGGAGAAGGAGCCAGGGAGATGGACGTAGTACACAGTGCCTCTCAAGCGACCTCAAGGGTGGTGCCAAGGGTAGGATGCCCACTAAAGTCACGTAGCAACAGGCGTTGCAGCCAGGGCCAGCTCAGGGCCATGCCTCTGGGGTACTCAGTCTCCAAGGCAACCCTTATTTGGTAGGCCCACTCCATCACAAATCTTGGGCAGGGACAACAATTAGAGGGCCACACGTGGCTTCCCATGAGACCAAAAGAAGGCTTGGAACATTGCATTGATTTTTCTGAAGAAAGACACAAGAAGTGGAATGGGGAGAGCTTGTAGCACGTAAAGTATGCAAAGAAATACTGTCATTTTAAGTGCTACAGCGACCAAACCATACCAGCGTGAGGGAATGCCAATGTAGAAGATCATCTTTAATTTTAAGTCAACAGGGGTGCGAAGTTCGCAACATAGAGATGAGAAAGAATTGGGGTGATGCCAAGATACCGGATCGAATCAGTAGCCCACCGAAAGAAGAAAGGGCGGAGACGGCTGAGTACACTGGAGTCGGAAGAAACGTTTAGTGTGGAGGATTCTGTAATGTTGATTTTGAAATATGACATATTACCATAATCTTGAAATGCCTGAAACAAGTTGGGCAGGGAGGCAAGAGGATCAGTGAGAAAGAAAATAAGATAATCAGCAAATGAAGTGACCTTATGCTCCCCAGACGGTTTATGGAAGGTGGAGATATTAGGGTCGGCTCGAATTGTACACAGGAAAGGTTCCAGCGTCAAAATAAAAGATCAGGGGAGAGAGTGGACATCCCTGGCGTGTCCAATTGGAGATAGGGAAGAAGTCAGATCTAGTCTCATTGACTTTGACAGAGGCTGAGGTTTGAGAATAGAGAGAGGTGATTCAATGTAAACACAGAAGTCCCAAGATGTGGGCCAACGTTGCTTGTATGGACTGCCAGTTAACCCAATAGAATGCCCTTTTAGCATCTGGTGAGAGCAGGATGAGTAGGATTTTGACAGGCCTTGCAGCGTTGATCAGGTTGAGCACATATATGGTGTTGTCCCAGGGTTCCCTGAGCGGGGAAAAACCTGCCTGGTCCCGATGTATCTGACTGGGATGTGTGGCAAAAGCCGGTTGGCTAGGATTTTCCAAACAGTTTCAGGTCAGTGATGAAAAGTGCAATGGGGCGGTAGCTGCCACAATGCGAAGGGTCTTTACCTTCCTTCAGTATCAAAGAGATGTAGGCCCTGAGTTTATCCAGGAGCATAGTTTTCCCCTTTGCCAGGGAGTTATACACTGCCACCATGCGTGGGGAGAGCAGGTCAAAAAAGGTCCTATAGTAGATCGCCAACAAGCCATCCAGGCCTGGGAGCTCTCTTAGGCTTGGATTGAGATATCGTCACTCCCAATTCCTCCGCCATGATCGGGGAATCTAGTTCCTGACTGATTGAGGAAGGGAGAATGGGCATACCAAATGTGGCAATATAGGAATTAATCGCACAAGGAACATCCTGGGGGATGGGGTTCCATGAAATGTCCAACGTAATGTTATATAGAGCCTTAAAAGAAGTAAAAAAATTCAGAGGCCATAGAGTCTGAGGAGAGCTTCTGTCCAGAGGATGACTTAATGTTAGCGACGCATGTTCGAGTGCGAATGCCAAGGAGAGTTCCAGGCTTATTGGAGTACTCGTACATAGTGCGGTGGGACCATGCCAACTTTTGTTTAACCTCATGAAAGAGGAAAGAATTTAACTCCTCTTGGGTCTTAAGAAGTTCTTGATAAGTTGCCCTTATGATTCTTTGCTTTGTGGCCGCCCTCCAGATGGCAAAGTTGAGCCAGAGGAAAAAAAAAAAAAAAAAGAAGGAGTATCAACCTGCAGCACGCATTCCCTTTTAAGTTTGGCCGCTATCACCATCAGTGAACCCCAGAAAACTGGTTTATGTGCCTCCCAAAGCACGTAGGGACTATCTACCGAGTCAGGTCAACCAATTTCAGTAAGTGGAGTTGAGCCTTCAGGCATTTAAGGCAAGAGAAAAAGAGGTGAGATGTGCCCTTGGATACATCTAAAAGTGGTCCAGGGCAAAGTTAATGCGGAGTTCCACTCAAAAGCGGAAGCTCCGCTTATTTGCCTCCTATCCCCCTTCACTGCCATATTTGGCACCTCTTGGGGAGAAGGGGGGGAGCGGATACCTGTTTTTGACAGGTACCAGCTCCCACTTCCGGCTCAGTTTGCCACGACAAAGTGAGCTGGAAGTTCAGCCCCTTCCTCCCTCCCTCCCGCAGTCTCCCCGGAACTTTCACAGGTCCCAGAACACTGCCAGACCAAATAGGAGGCGCAGTGCAACTCACGCATACACAGTGACCACCAGGCTGTGAAGCCGCAAGCTGTCACAGCCTGGTGCCCACAGTTATGATGCCGGCGCCATGGAGGAGAGAAGGAGAGAAGGGGAGAAGGGATGGCGCAGGTGATTACATCGCTGGACTCTGGGACAGGTGAGTGTGCATTTATTAAAAGTCAGCGGCTACAGTTTTTGTAGCCGCTGACTTTTAACACACACAAAAATGGCTGGAACTCCACTTTAAGGTCGCCACACAAGACTAAAGATTCCCTCCATAAAATCTAGCAGCGCCTGCAGCAATCCTCTTGATAGGTGATCCACATTAGGAAAGTATACATTAGCGAACATCACCGTGAGGTCGCCAATCTTGCCCTTAACAAACAAGTATTGTTCCAACGGGTCCTGCTGCATGACGGAGAGAGACCACAGAACAGTTTTACCCAGCAAAATACTAACCCCTTTCAACTTAGAGATAGGGAAGGGACAATGACTGGCCACTGGTTAATCCCAATTACATAGCATACATGGGTTTCTTATATGAAAGGTATGCAAGTCTTACTTTTCTTCAAGTCCAAAAGGGGTGTAGAATGCTTTTCTGGGATATTCAGGCCCTTAACATTAAGAGACCCAAATTTCAGAGTGCCCATGGCGAGTTGGGTACCGGGAGGACTGAACCTGGGAGAGGGGAAGAAGAACACCCAAGGAAAGGCAGATGAAAAAAACAAACAATCAGATAGACCAGCGAGAAAACAGCAGGCAGAGGCATCAGTGGGAGGGGTAGAAAAGTGAAAAACAAAAAAAGGGGACAGGGATAAGTGGGAAAGGAGGGGAGAAAAAAAAAATCTAAGGAGTAGCTGGGAGAACACCAGGAGAATAACGATTAGCAGGGGGGAGGGAGGGTAAGGAATGGAGGCAACAGTCTAAGTATAGCAAACACTCAGTCCCCTCTCTGGGTGCGCAAGGCACGCCCTCTATAGAGAACACTAAGGGGGGGGGGGTAGTAGAAGGACTAGGAGATGTATAGAAGGAGAGATGTTTGGTTCAGTCTGCCCAGACTATCTGCTGAAATCAAGTAAACCTGAGGCCTAGAAGCTGTAATGATATCTAACAGTAGTAATAACAAACAGAAATGTGCTCGTGATTATCATAGGGGAAAGGAAACCAGTGATACCAAGTTTAGAAGGACACTTACATCAGGAGTATGCATCCACTCAGTGAGTCCCATGTCTTTCCCACAGACAGTACTACTCCCTTTCATGTGATCCAAACAGGTAGAGAGCTGGATAGGGTGGGACCCGGGTAAAACACCCCAGAACAAGGCATAACCCAGGGGTCCTAAGTCATCGGGAGTGTGAGGCACACTCAGCGGGGGGCAAGAGGGTCAAGATAAGCAGGCACAGTATACAATTCCGTAATAAACCTGCAATCAGCAAAATCAGCACAGAACCTATAACAATTGCAAATTCACAGGCTGAACAGTGAGAGAACACCTTGCTGAGACCAGACATTCATGGCACCCGGTAGTGAGGAATAAGCAGAGTTGCATTGAGGTCTAGTCGGGTACCGTCTATTCTGCCACCCGACTGCTGTATCGGGATGTGGCCAATCAAAGGGTTGGGCGTGTGCCAAGGCATAGGGCCAAGCCTGCATATCATGTATAAATGGGTGTGCAACGCACGGATTCAAGATAATGGCAAAAGTCACAAGGAATAGTCCTCTTGAACAAGAAAGCTGTAAGTATCACGTTCAGTCCTCGCGAGGTCAGGATACACCTTGGTGGTTCATGATTTAAGGCCCTGGAGCAGGCCTGGCAAGTCCTCTGCAGACATGGAGGTGGTTGGCTCAGGGATGAGGCTTGTAAGAGAGAGTCCAGCCACAATTTGGTACTTCCACTGGAGGTTGAGCCAGAAAATCAAATAACACGGTCAGGAGAGTGAAAATGGTATGACTTACCTTGCCTGACAATTATGAGGTAGAATGGGTGACCCCAGCAGCAGGTAGCTCCTGACTCCCGGATTACTTTAAGAAGTGGGTGCAGCTTACCCCTCATCATGCAAGTTTGAATGGAGACATCAGGATAGACTCGGACAGAGGCACCATCAAAGTCTACAGGGCCCAGAGACCAGGCCTGCCACAGAATTTCCTCCTTGATGACAAAAAAAGTGTACACGGCATTATACATCTCTTGGGGGGCAGCGGTGGTCTTGTTCCCAGAGACTGCAAACGAGGGGTTGAGGCCCCCCACACAATGCATCCTGTCAAACTCTAGCTCCGCAGTGGGAGGTTTGCCCAGTAGCTGGTTGAGAATGGCAGTCACCGTCAAGCTGAGGTCCGCACCCGCCAAGGCCTTGGGGATACCCCGCATTCTCAGGTTGTTCCTCTTGCTCCAGTTCTTGCCGTCATGTATGCGCAGATGGATATCACCATGAGATGGCATGGGCCTACTCCAGTGCTAAGAGCCAGGCGTCTGTGTCGGAGGATGCGGTCTCCAGGAAAGTCACTCGCTCATCTACCGAGTCAATCTGTTGGCGGAGATCATGGATCTCACTGGAGAGAGCATTAACTATGAAGGTAGCCATTGCCTGCATGCCCTGTTTAGATGGTAGATCTAAAATCATCCCCCAGAGGTCACTGCCATATTGGAGGTCGGCAGGTGAGGATGAGCTTGAGTCCTCCGGGAAGTCAGCTTGAGGTAGTACTGATGTAGGGATAAGGGGAGTCCAGGCGCACTACTGAAGTGACGGCTACCGCATTGGAGGGTAGCTCTGTGGTGTACAATTTCCTGGACGTGAAGGAAGAAGCAGGTCCAGACTTCATCAGTGCCATCTTGTTTGGAGTGGAGGCCAGGGACACAACCGAGTGTTGCCGAAGGAAATAGTAGGTACTCTCCCGATGTTGATTCTCTGTGAGCCAACATATGTTTCCTACCCCCGGGCATGAGGTGCAGCTATCAGGGAGGGTTAGACTGAGTATCTAGGCAGCGATCCAGGCAAAGCTCTCTGAGGAGCGCGTTCATGCTGCCATGTCCAAGCCATGCCCCCCAAATGGACTCCATTTTGAACTTCCGCACACGCACAAAGCAGTTCAGGGACTTGATATCCAGGATCAGGCTAAAAAGTCCTTTCTTCGGAACCGTAAACAGATAGTAGAACCCCCAAAACTGTTCTGAATCTGGGACTGGAACAAACACCCCCTAACTCAGCAATTCCTGCACCACCTCATATAAGGCCCTACGGGCGAGCTGGAGAAAGCCGCAGGTTGGAAGGAAAAAGCCTCTCTGGAGGCCAAGATTGGAATTCTATATTGCACCCGGACACGATCAGCTCATGGACCCACTTGTTGGAAATCAGGGCGGACCACAGGGCAGCAAAGCAGAGAAGACAACCCCCCCACCTTGAACACAGGTAGGGGTGAAACTTCATGCTGAGGACTTGTCCACTGACTTGACTGGCTTGGAAGACCAGGGTCACTTGGTATCCCCAGACGGGGCCTAGAACAGCTTAGAACCCTTATCAGAGGATTCGGGGGACAAACAAAAAAAAAAAAAGCTTCATGTGTGCAGAAAAGGGAGGACCGCACTTGTGACGTAGTTCTTCCCCACCCCCCATTGGGACTGTGGAAGAAAAGTACTTTTTCCCCAGTAAGGTTTTTGATGATGTTGTCCAGGGTTGCCCCGAAGAGATGATCACCATTGAAGGGCAAATCCGAGAGAGCTTTCTTTGATATCTGGTCTGCAGACCAACATTTGAGCCACAGCACACCCTCTGAAACAAAAAGCTTGGAAAGCAAAGGGGCCGCATTCAAGGATGCATCACACACAAACTTAAGGTGCTGGACCAGCTGGTCCGCGAATCCCACGTAAGCTGGGGGAACTTGCTCCTCCCCCCAGGCCATGGTGAAGGAGTTTGGCCCATTCAGTGAGGGTACAGGACACTAGGACAATGGATAAAGTCGGTCAAATAGTCAAGCGGGCAATAACCAAGCCTCCACCGGGATTATGGTCGCCTTTTTCAACCTGGAAATGGAAGGGTTCATAAAAAGGCGGTGCAGTGCACTATTGCAGAAGAAGTTGATCGAAGGGATAATGCACGGCAAACCATTCTGGGAACACAAAGGATCTCTTAGGACGTTACCAATACTCGTAAATAAATTTGTCAAAAAAAAAAAAAGGAGGAGGTTAAGGGAACACCTTCGCCACACAATGCGGCTTGGCATGCCAAAGGGGACAGACACCTCCGTGACCAGCCCAGAAGAATCCTCCATTTTTAAGGTTTCTCACACAGCAGTAATCAGTGCATCCACCAGCGCCTTTTCGTGCGCAACAGCAGCAGCAGAGGACTCATCCTCACTATTGGAAATGTCAAAGATCTCATCAGCAGGACCTGCGGGCAAGCCTGCATCCGCAGAGCCGGACTCAGGATCTGACGAGGCCGATGAAGCAGAAGAGGACGGGGGTTGCTTCTTGCTTGACTTAAGCCAGGGCTTGAAAAAGCCGCTCGCCAAATGCGAGGAGAAATACCTCTGTGGCGAGCACAGATGAAGCATGGACCGACTGCACCTGCGCTCCAAGCCTCATTGTGAAGCCGAGTTCCGGTTTACAACTTGGGGCTGAGGGGACAGGTGCAGGAGAGGTCCGCTCTCCTCTGCTGAGAGGAGATACCCTCTCCACCGCCACGGGGGACTCGGAGGGACTAGGAGTAAGTACTGTATACAACATGTCATATCACTATAATGGAGTACAGGGGAGCTGGGATATACATTACTGTGTACAGTTTTAGATTTAGGACTCTTTATTCTAAAGAAAAATGTAATTTCATAAGCTTTAAGAGGGTGTGGTTGGGTGGGGCAACTGGTGGAGAGTAAGTTTTGTGACTGGCTAGTAGGTCTGGACTCAAAATTTTAACCCCTGCCTTAAGCCCTATTGCCACCTCCACCCAGGAAACAAAGGACTCCAGGACCGCCGTCCATGTGTCACTGAGAACAGAGGTCCCCAAAGGGCCTGCCGCCTCAAGGAGGGGAATCAGGTGGCGAAACATGGTCCTGAGACTCCATCTCTGGAAGGGGACTCACAGAGAAGGCATTGCTAGGGAGACCCACTAGTCACAAGGAACTCCAAGGCCAGCAGAGAGGTTATCCCACAAGGACTCACCACCTTCAAGGCACGTGCAGAGCTGCCAGCAGTTCCCTCACAATGGAAACAGGTCAAGAAGTCACATGGAACACACCTTCAGCAAAGCAGGATGCCCGGGAACAGCCACCCATGTGATCCACAAGGACGAAAGTAGCAAGAGGCTGCCATGCATCTACAAGAAAATGGCTGCCAATATCCTGCCCACCAAAGCCCAGGCCCCTATTAAGCAGTGCAGACACCAAAAACATGTCCACTGGGCAGTTTCACAAGGCTACTAGAGGAGGAAGAGGAAAGTCAGACCCCAAGACAATGGCCGCAGTAGCCCCGGCACATCCAGGTCCAATACATTAGAACAGGCTGTGGTTGGGCTACAAGTCAGTGGCCGCTGCTCGTGGATGCAAGTTCATTGGGAAAATGGCTGCTGGAAATAAGACACAATAAGCCCGCCAAACCAGCCACAGGACTGCCAGGCAAAAGTATCACATGGAGCCCACCACCCCTACAGCAAGCCAGCATTACCACCTGCCAGAGCTAAAGGAGAGCATAGCTCATAACCCTAAGGTAAGTTCTAGCACCCGGTAAAGTAGCCCAGACCAAGATTGGGGGGGTAGAAGGAGGCCCAGGGGCAAATCTGGCAACAATATGAAGGGTCTGGCAGGGAGGAGGGGACCCTGCATTGCCGACCATCCCAGGGAGCACCCGCACCCGGTAGGGGGGATGCTACTTACCAATCCAGGGAGGCTACGGGTATGCTCAAGAGACAGAACTATCTCTCCAGTGAGAGAAAGTGGGGGGGGCTGTTGGCCAAGGTAGCGCTGTGACGCAGACATTCAGAGCCTGGTCATACACACCCCTGCAAAGCGTTTAACTCTCCGGCCACCCCAAGCCAGGGTAGGGTACATTGCGGCCCAGCCAGCGCATGCTCACTGGCCAGGCTGGGGTGAGCACTGGATCTATATTATCCAGCCTGGCTGTTGATTGCAAATCTGCACAGGAGAAAACCAAGGAACATGGAGGGAAAAAAAAAAAATCCTACGGAACCACAGGTCCCTGCAGGGAGCAAGGTCACTATTCCTGAACACAAGGCAGAAAAAAAAACAAAAAACTGGTTTGCCTATGCAGAGAGGGGGTTTATATCAGCCAGGACTGCTCATGCAAAGTTTCATTTTCTGCCTACTCCTGTAGGTGGCGCTATAAAACCTATGGTCAAGAATGGAAAACGCTATGTCCCTCAATGAACGAAAGAAAAAGGTTATTTTCTTTGTGAAGAAGGAAAGGTACATCACCTAAGACACTAGAACAAAACTGAGGACTCACAGAGGGTTAGGGTTATAGAGGAAGTGCCCAGGAGGCATGTTTTAAAGCTTTTTCAGTGTCCAATCACTTGAAGGTATACACCTATATCTCATGGTGTATAAATACTCTGTACTGTACAAGAATGATAAATTAACTTCAAAAGTACTGATAAGATGGAGTACTATGGAGTTGATTTACTAAAACTGGAGATTGCAAAATCTGGTGCAACTGTGCATGGTAGCTAGACAGCTTCTAACTGCAGTTTGTTCTATTAAAGTGTTACTAAACCCAGGACCCTACATTCATTCTATATAATTCCCTACATGGAAATTCAATTATTTTAGTAAATATAACTGTTAAATACCTTTTCTCATCAGCAGTTAGAGCAGTCTTGTGACTTCTATTAGCGTTTAGCAGAGCACTGGTTAAAACTTGTAGGAGTTTTCTGTCTGCTCTAGGAGGATGCAGAACCCCTGACCTCTGTCTAGACAGTGCTGATTGGCCCTGTGCTGATCACATGTACTTTCCCAAGAAAAAAAAAAAACACTCTAGCAATACACACCATGTGCAAACAGTCTCCACACAATATGTCCTATCAGGAGATAAGAGGGGGGCACTGGAAGAAAGGAAGGATCAGAGAAGACATGATCAAACAGCACATTTATACAATGCAGAAGATTAACCACTTCAGTTCCACAATGAGAACAACAAGCATGCTTTACTGCATACACAGACTGATTTTACTGTTGTTGGTTTAGTAACACTTTAAAGGATATGTTCACTTTTTTTTTTTCTAAATTCCAGCTCCCCTTTGTACCAATAAAGCATTAATGTATTTTTTCAGAAATTCATAATCTTTCTATTTTTTCTACCCACCTTTATGTCAGTGTCCAGATGGCTGTACAAAAAAGCTTTTCCATTACTTCTCCCTTATTTCCTGCAGAGATTTTAGGTCATGACACAGGAAGGGAGTTGACCAACTGACCTCATTAGCACACACCCTCAATCATCTACCATCCTACCTCTCACTTCCAGGTGCACGACTATTAAATGTAATGTAATCAATCATGGATCAATGTTTTCACTAAATACACAAGCATTTATTTTTTTCTTCCTTAACCGTTATTTTGCATAGATCAAACATTTGGCAGAGTGTGCTGAGAGAACAGATAACAGCCTGTGTGGATAGAGCTGTAGTATTGAAAACAGGTGAATTGTGTCCTGGGTTCTGTTAAGTTCACATACACTATACAATCTGATGGTAAATACCTGCCCCCTGGACCCTGTTCCCTCACAAATACTATGGTCACCTTCTGGCTCTATCATACTTTAAATCATACCTTCAATCTCTCCCTTTCTACTGGCATCTTCCCCAACTCTAAAGCATGCCCTAGTCACCCCCATACTTAAAAAAGTCTCACAGGACTCCACCAATCTTAGCAACCTAAGACCCATCTCCTTACTCCCTTTTGCCTCCAAACACCTTGAACGTCTAATCTGCAACTGGCTGAGCTGCCATCTTATTGAGAATATCTTTCTCAATCCCCTTCAGTCTGGATTTCACCCACAAGACTCCACAGAAACTGCTCTCCTAAAACTCACAAACTACTTACTAACCCAGGGGTGGGCAAACTTTTTGACTTGAGGGCCGCAATGGGTTCATATATTGGACCCGGGGGCCGGACCAAGAGTAGATGAATGATGTGTATGTGTCATTCATAGTAAGTATACTAATATTCCCCCATAGTAAGCATAGTAATTCATCCCCCATATAGTAATTCATCCCCCCTATAGTAATTCATCCCCCCTATAGTAATTCATTCCCCATATTAATTCATCCCCCATATTAATTCATCCCCCACAGTACTATTCCCCCCCAAGTAGTAAGCCAAGTCCCCCGTGTCAATTCACTTACCTTTGCTCCGCACGTTCCTCTCGCCGTGTTCCCGTGCCGTTTCGGTCTTCAGGGCGGACTGTGAGAGGAGCCTAGCTCCCCTCATGTTCGTCACGCTGCCCCGCCTACACACATCCTGACAGCCAATGTTTGCCTGCCCTGGCTGAGGGCCGGATTAAAAGGTCCGCCGGGCCGTATATGGCCCGCGGGCCGTAGTTTGCCCATTGCTGTACTAACCACTAAAACCAATGGTCACTATTCCGTACGCTTACTCTTGGACCTCTCTGATGCCTTCGGCAAAGTGGAGTACCCCCTCCTCAAAAAAAACTATTCACTTGGTCTCTGTACTCTCCGTTGATTCAAATCTCACCACACCTTCAGTGTCACTTAATTTCCTTCTTTCCTACTCTTACTCTCAAGGTTCCCCAAGGTTCTGTCCTTGGACCTCTCCTATTCTCGATCTACATTTCTTCCTTGGGTCAGCTGATAGCTTCCCATAGTTTCCAATACCATTTCTATGACACACAAATCTATCTCTGCTACTCAGCTCACCCCATCAATTTCCTCATGTATCACTGATTTCCTAACATACATATCAGACTGGATGTCACACCACTTCCTAAAACTCAATCTATCCAAAACTGACCTCATAATATTTCCTCCCCCACGTGCTTCTTCCACTGATTTATAGGTCAGGATCAATAGCACCACTATCAACCCATCCCCGCATGCCAAGGTGCTAGGGGTGACCCTGGATTCTGAACTATCCTTTCAGGCCCATATTCAATCCCTGTCCAAATCAAGCCACCCAAACATCTCCAAAATACACCCCTTTTTAACCAATGATACCAGAAAGCTCCTAATTCACTCCCTGGTTATCTCTCGCCTCGACTACTTCAACCCCTTCTCACTAGCTTACCTTTACATAGGCTATCCCCCCTTCAGTCCATCATGAATACTGCTGCTAGGCTCATCCACCTTTCCAACCATTCAGTGTCTGCTAACCCTCTGCCAACCCCTCCACTGGCTTCCACTCGCCCAACCAATAAAAATAAAAATACTAACACTTTACAACTCTGCCCCCAGCTACATCACCAACCTGGTCTCAAAATATCAACCAAACCGCTCTCTTCAATCCTCCCAAGACCTTCTGCTCTCTAGTTCCCATGTCAGCTCCTCCCATGCTTGTCTCCAGAACTTCTCCCGAGCTTCTCCCATCCTATGGAACTCCCTACCTAATCTGTCCAGCTATCTCCTAATATATCCACCTTTAGACAATCCCTGAAAACCTCTCTTTAACCACTAGGGGACCACCCACAGTACATATACTGCTACAAGGCGGCCCCTGTGCGCAGGAACACATTTATAAACGTCATCCTGATTTCGGGGTAGGGGTGCGTGACTGCCCTACCCGCCTAATATTAACCCCTTCCTCCCCAGTGCCATTAGTACAGTGTCAGTGTTTTTTTGTTTGCACTGACCACTGTATTGGTGTCACTAGGAATGTCAGTGACCCCAAGTAAGTTCCCCCTCATGTCAGAATGTCCGCTGCATTCCCGCCATAAGTCGCAGATCGCCTCTATTATTAGTATAAAAAAAAATCCAGTATCTATACCGCCATTTGTAAACGCTATAACTTGCACATAAACCAATTTACACGTATTGGGATTTTTTTTTTTAGCAAAGACATGTCGCAGAATACATTTTGGCTGAAATGTAATTTTGAAATTCTTTTTACTGGACATGTTTTATAGCACAAGGTCAAATACTAATGCAAAAAATATGCACAGGAAATCAAATACCACCGAAAGAAAGCTCAATTCGTGGGAAAAAAAAAAGGACGTAAATTCCACTTGGGTGCAGCGTTGCATGACCGCCCAATTGTCAAAGTAATGCAGCGCCATAACACTAACCTCTTATGAAACCGCTTCCTGACCGCCCTATAACAGAAATACTGCTACAGGGCAGTGGGTGGGCAAAATCACATACATATACACAAACACACACACGTGATTCGCGCTCCTATGGTTTTCACGCCCCTCCCAGATAGAGTCAGATTGCCAGTCAGTACACCAGTAATCACATTTAACCCCTTGATTACCAGGAAAAGGCTCATACACAATAAACCTCCATTGCCAGTATAGTGTCTGAATGGATCAATATCAAATCAGATCAGCATTATAACAGCGTTCACATTAGTATAGCATCCCCAAAAACGCAGCGTTAGTGGGATCGGCATCTGCGTTTAGCCCATACGCTTACCCCCCCTTCTCCCCCAGCACGTGCAGTGTCAGTAGGTCACTGTCACTTGATACATTGCACACAAAACTACAGTGTTGGCAGAATCAGGCCTGATCTCTGTTAGCACTTGTCAGTAAATTTTGATGACTCTCATAAGCAGCAAAGTGCCTTTAGGTGAACTGGCAAGCACCAGTAGCCTAGTTTTACATACCAGCACTGCAGTATCACTTGGTGACGTGGCGAGTCCCATAAGTGCAGTACAAGCTGGTGGGGTGGCGAGCACAAGTATTGTCCCGCAACCCCCAAGAATTCGCACACAGGCCCGTAGAGCCCCTAGTATCCTTCCAGATGTGCTTGCAAATCCCAATTGGCAGCCCACAAATTCTGCAGCACCCGTACTTCCCCCATCCACTGCCCAACCCGGAATTTAGGTGGAAACAGCAAATTTAAATACTCCCCTTGATTTTTTGGAGCCGTTTTTCACGGAAGATCTGTATGCATTGATTGTTGATCGAAGCAATTTATATGCACAACAATGTAGTGCCGCCAACCCAAATTCAAACCTTGCCAGACCATTCGCATGAAAAAAAATTTACATTTTTTTGGACCTTACCCTCAACGTGGGCATTACTAAAAAAAAAAAAAAAAAAAAAAAAAAAAAAAAAAAAAAAAGAATAGTTGCGGTTGTATTGGTCCACAGACCCGATTCTTCACATGCCCGTGTTCTCTGCTGCCATGGCCAGGCATAGATAAGAGAGTGTAATGTGTTTCATAGATTTCAAACAACAATACAATGTTGTCCTTTGGGTGAACCTTATTTTGACCGGCTCCACAAAATTCAGCCCCTCGTAAATCACCTTAACCAAAAATTTGCAGATGTCTATACTCCCCAGCAAAACATCTGCGTTGATGAGTCCCTCATTAATTTTTCTGGCCGCCTTGCATTCAAACAATTTCTCCCCAGCAAGCGTGCCAGATATGAGCCCCCCGGATGCCCAGACTACATGGGGAGTAGTGGCAAGATAGTTTGGGACTCGGTGTCATCCTTTTTCCATATGGGGTACCACTTACACGTGGACAATTTTTATTCAAGCATGCCACTATTTAGACAATTGTACAATCTTGGAACTGGCGCACGTGGCAAAGTGCGACCTAATGTGTGCCCACCATTAGAAGTGGGTGGATGCAGGGCGGTATATTCTAATGCGGGGCATAAAATGCCCCCAACCCCCAAAACAACCCCTTTTTGGAAAGTAGACACCCCAAAATATTTGCTGAGAGGAATGTTGAATCAATAGAAGAATTTATTTTTTTACCACAAGTTTTTGGAAAATGACAAAAAAACTTTTATTGATTTTTTTTTTTTTTTAAACACAAAACTGTCACTTAAATGATCTATTGCTCATACATGCCATGTGTATATGTGGAGTAATACATTCTGATACTTCTCCCGAGTATGGGGGTACCACATGTGAGACGTTTTGGCAGTCTAGCCAAGTATAGGACCCCAAAAACCAATAAGCACCTTCAGGGTTTCAACCACTTCCCATCTGGACGTTGTATATAAAACGGCCAGACGGTGGCAGTGCAGGGGCGGGTGGACATTTGTCAACGGCCTACCCGCCCCCTTCTTGTGCACGCTCCCTGGGAGCGCGCAGCACCGCGATCCTGTGCCCGATGTGTCCTCCGGACACAGTGGAACACAGATCGTTGTACGGGACCTCTGTGCGAGGTCCCAATCATGTGATCACTGACTGGCCAATCAGTGATCACATATAGAGTAATAAGCAAGATGTCACTTCTGACTTCACTGCTTACTACGTGTGAAATCTGTGAATGATCACATGGTACAAGGCTATTCACAACAGCCTTTTACCATGTGACAAGCTGTGACCAATCACAACTCACGCAGTATTTCTCAATGGCTCCAAGAATGCAGCTAGAGAGAAGGAGAAATGATTGCTTTTACAGCCGTTATGAGTGTAAAAGCAATCAGTGTAACACAAAAAAAAAATCTTTATAACCCCCCACAAGTAGTACAGTGTGTCATGGAAATTTTGTATTGTTGGTCGAACTTTAAATGTGTCATATATTCGTGTTATTCATATGTCTCTCGTGTGGCTTAATTAAAGCTCTGAAGGCTGCAATTGGGCCATGCGCATGTACAATGTATGTATTACAGTACTCAGCTTGGTAATGGATGAGATGGCAGATCTGCGCTTATAGACCGGCGTGTATACCACCACGGCATTCGATGCGAATGCCGCTGGCAGACAGCGGGCCTGTATCCACATATCAGCAGCATAGTACCACATGGACTTCATAACGCAAGGCGCCAAGCGGTACGAACTCCGCGTGTAGGCTTATGCATATCTTACAACCCATTACCAATCTGAACTGTATCTTGGATGGATGTGTTTTAATAAAGATCGTATCGGGCCCATCCAGGTACAGACTGGTGTTTAGCTTAGGGAATGCTTGTACAAAGAATTTACATACCAATAGGAGCTAGTAGGACAGGAAATATGCCCTCCACAGAGGGCTCATGGGGGGAAGGGGAGGAAGTCTGCTGACCTCAGAGGGCTCATGGGGGAGGACCAGTGATAGAAAATAGGAAAGGCTATGCTTCAATCGGAATGTATATCTCGTGTTTAGGCACTCCCCATTGCATTGTTCGGTGGGAGGGGATTGACTTTATTCATGTGGGGGGCGTGTCTGCTTGTAATAAAACCGGGGCTGAGTCTGAAACCGGCCCTTATGTGAATTCCAACAGCAGCCTTAGAGTGTCGTGTGATTATTCTAGGGTAACGGAGCTCCACCCCCCACATTTCAACAGAGCTAACCCATTTGGATGGGCAGGAATCGTGTCGTTTAGCTGCAGTCGTGGTAAGAGAGATTCGCACAGCTTTATGGGGGATTTCTGCGCATCCAACTGCGAGTACTCACGGTAAGGAGAAATTCGTTAAAGCGAATTTCCAAGACAAGTGTCACCATGGTGACACTGTACTGCTAGGATGACCGTATGTAAAAAAAAAAAAAAAAAAAAAAAAAAAAGTATATATATATATATATATATATATACACACATATATACATATATATACATATATACATATATATATATATATATATATATATATATATATATATACATACATACATACATACATACACACATATACATACACACACACACACACTATATATATATACAGTGGGGATCGAAAGTTTGGGCACCCCAGCTAAAAATTTGTATTAATGTGCATAAAGAAGCCAAGGAAAGATGGTAAAATCTCCAAAAGGCATCAAATTACAGATTAGACATTCTTATAATATGTCAACAAAAGTTAGATTTTATTTCCATCATTTACACTTTCAAAATAACAGAAAACAAAAAAATGGCGTCTGCAAAAGTTTGGGCACCCTGCAGAATTTATAGCATGCACTGCCCCCTTTGCAAAGCTGAGACCTGCCAGTGTCATGGATTGTTCTCAATCATCGTCTGGGAAGACCAGGTGATGTCAATCTCAAAGGTTTTAAATGCCCAGACTCATCTGACCTTGCCCAAACAATCAGCACCATGGGTTCTTCTAAGCAGTTGTCTAGAAAACTGAAACTGAAAATAATTGATGCTCACAAAGCTGGAGAAGGCTATAAGAAGATAGCAAAGCGTTTTCAGATATCAATATCCTCTGTTCGGAATGTAATTAAGAAATGTCAGTCATCAGGAACAGTGGAAGTTAAAGCAAAATCTGGAAGACCAAGAAAAATATCAGACAGAACAGCTCGCAGGATTGTGAGAAAAGCAATTCAAAACCCACGTTTGACTGCACGATCCCTCCAGAAAGATCTGGCAGACACTGGAGTTGTGGTACACTATTCCACTATAAAGAGATACTTGTACAAATATGGTCTTCATGGAAGAGTCATCAGAAGAAAACCTCTTCTACGTCCTCACCACAAAAATCATCGTTTGAACTTTGCAAATGAATATATAGACAAGCCTGATGCATTTTGGAACAAGTTCTGTGGACCGATGAGGTTAAAATTGAACTTTTTGGCCGGAATAAGCAAAGGTACGTTTGGAGAAGAAGGGGCACAGAATTGAATGAAAAGAACCTCTGTCCAACTGTTAAGCATGGGGTTGGATCAATCATGCTTTGGGGTTGTGTTGCAGCCAGTGGCACAGGAAAAATCTCACGAGTAGAAGGAAAAATGGATTCAATAAAATTTCAGCAAATTTTGGATGGTAACTTGATGCCATCTGTGAAAAAGCTGAAGTTAAAGAGAGGATGGCTTCTACAAATGGATAATGATCCTAAACACACCTCAAAATCCACGGGGGATTACATCAAGAGGCGTAAACTGAAGGTTTTGCCATGGCCTTCACAATCTCCTGACCTCAACATAATTGAAAATCTATGGATAGACCTTAAAAGAGCAGTGCGTGACAGACAGCACAGAAATCTCAAAGAACTGGAAGACTTTTGTAAGGAAGAATGGGCAAATATACCTCAAACAAGAATTGAAAGACTCTTGGCTGGCTACAAAAAGCATTTACAAGCTGTGATACCTGCCAAAGGGGGCAGTACAAGATATTAACTCTGCAGGGTGCCCAAACTTTTGCAGACGCCATTTTTTTGTTTTCTGTTATTTTGAAAGTGTAAATGATGGAAATAAAATCTAACTTTTGTTGACATATTATAAGAATGTCTAATCCGTAATTTGATGCCTTTTGGAGATTTTTCCATCTTTTTTTGAAGATTTGGAGATTTTTCCATCTTTCCTTGGCTTCTTTATGCACATTAATACAAATTTTTAGCTGGGGTGCCCAAACTTTCGATCCCCACTGTGTATATATATATATATATAGAAAAAAGGGGGGAAAATGTCAGCACGTCTTATGGAGCGACAGGTCCGGTATTTCTGCCGCCACCATATCAGAATACCGGGCCGGCCGCTCAGCTGTTCTCTCCTGCAGGGCCTTACCTGTTCCTCGGTCCAGCTCTGTACAGTGTTCCCGCGTTGGCTTCTGTGACAGCCGGGTGCCCACTGCGCATGCGCTGCGCTTTGTGAATGGTCAGGTGTCTTCTGGGACACATGACAGGTCCCAGAAGGCGCCGGGCCATTCACAAAGCGCAGCGCTTCTCGCGCATGCGCAGTGGGCACCCGGATGTCACAGAAGCCGGCGCAGGAAGAAGAGGGAAGGACAGCTCCGCGAAAGTGGGAGCGGGTACCTGTCAAATTCAGGTACCCGCTCCCCCTCCCTCCACAAAGGTCTGCAGTCTCTGGTTATTCCCTGCACTGTTTGCAGTCTCTGGTCATCTGTACTGTGTCCCTGGTATTTTCCCTGTACTGCGTCCGCAGTCTCTGGTCATCTCCTGTACTGCGTCCGCAGTCTCTGGTCATCTCCTGTACTGCGTCCGCAGTCCATTGGTTCAGAATATTTTTTTTTCTTGTTTTTCGCCTCTAAAACCTAGGTGCGTCTTATGGAGCGAAAAATATGGTTATATATATATATATATATATATATATATATATATATATATATATATATATTACATAAATGTAAAAAAAATAAAAAAAAAATTGTTCTAAAATAATTTTTTTTACTAAAAAGATAACTGAATAAATTTTGGCCAAGCTTTATGAAGATTATTTATTTGCAAAATTTTATAAGAAAAACTTTTCAACATTTTTGGACTTTTCATTTACAGTCAGGTCCATAAATATTGGGACATCGACACAATTCTAACATTTATGGCTCTATACACCACCACAATGGATTTGAAATGAAACAAACAAGATGTGCTTTAACTGCAGACTGTCAGCTTTAATTTGAGGGTATTTACATCCAAATCAGGTGAACGGTGTAGGAATTACAACAGTTTGCATATGTGCCTCCCACTTGTTAAGGGACCAAAAGTAATGGGACAGAATAATATTCATAAATCAAACTTTCACTTTTTAATACTTGGTTGCAAATCCTTTGTAGTCAATTACAGCCTGAAGTCTGGAACACATAGACATCACCAGACGCTGGGTTTCATCCTTGGTGATGCTCTGCCAGGCCTCTACTGCAACTGTCTTCAGTTCCTGCTTATTCTTGGGGCATTTTCCCTTCAGTTTTGTCTTCAGCAAGTGAAATGCATGCTCAATCTGATTCAGGTCAGGTGATTGACTTGGCCATTGCATAACATTCCACTTCTTTCCCTTAAAAAAACTCTTTGGTTGCTTTTGCAGTATGCTTTGGGTCATTGTCCATCTGCACTGTGAAGCGGCGTCCAATGAGTTCTGAAGCATTTGGCTGAATATGAGCAGATAATATTGCCTGAAACACTTCAGAATTCATCCTGCTGCTTTTGTCAGCAGTCACATCATCAATAAATACAAGAGAACCAGTTCCATTGGCAGCCATACATGCCCACGCCATGACACTACCACCACCATGCTTCACTGATGAGGTGGTATGCTTAGGACATGAGCAGTTCCTTTTCTTCTCCATACTCTTCTCTTCCCATCACTCTGGTACAAGTTGATCTTGGTCTCATCTGTCCATAGGATGTTGTTCCAGAACTGTGAAGGCTTTTTTAGATGTCGTTTGGCAAACTCTAATCTGGCCTTCCTGTTTTTGAGGCTCACCAATGGTTTACATCTTGTGGCGAGTCCTCTGTATTCACTCTGGTGAAGTCTTCTCTTGATTGTTGACTTTGACGCACATACACCTACCTCCTGGAGAGTGTTCTTGATCTGGCCAACTGTTGTGAAGGGTGTTTTCTTCACCAGGGAAAGAATTCTTTGGTCATCCACCACAATTGTTTTCCGTGGTCTTCCAGTTCTTTTGGTGTTGCTAAGCTCACCGGTGCGTTCCTTCTTTTTTAAGAATGTTCCAAACAGTTGTTTTGGCCACGCCTAATGTTTTTGCTATCTCTCTGATGAGTTTGTTTTGTTTTTTCAGCCTAATGATGGCTTGCTTCACTGATAGTGACAGCTCTTTGGATCTCATCTTGAGAGTTGACAGCAACAGATTTCAAATGCAAATAGCACACTTGAAATGAACTCTGGACCTTTTATCTGCTCCTTGTAATTGGGATAATAAGGGAATAACACACACCTGGCCATGGAACAGCTGAGAAGCCAATTGTCCCATTACTTTTGGTCCCTTAACAAGTGGGAGGCACATATGCAAACTGTTGTAATTCCTACACCGTTCACCCGATTTGGATGTAAATACCCTCAAATTAAAGCGGACAGTCCGCAGTTAAAGCACATTTTGTTTGTTTCATTTCAAATCCATTGTGTTGGTGTATAGAGCCAAAAATGTTAGAATTGTGTTGATGTCCCAATATTTATGGACCTGACTGTATATAGCGAAAAAAAAAAAAATCCAAGTGGTGAATAAATACCACCAAAATAAAGCTTTATCTGCCTCAAAATAAAAATGCTAAAAAAATCATATGGGAACAGTGTTGAATGACCGTACAATTGTCATTCAAAGTGTGATAGCGCTGAAAGCTGAAAATTGCCTGGACAGGAAGGGGGTAAAAGTGTCTGGACCTGAAGTGGTTAAAGGGCTTTATTTCCTCATTACACTTCTTGACTACCTATCGCAGTTACGGTGGCCCTAAAATGCCAGGATAGCATCAACCCCCCCCCCCCAAATGACCCCTTTTTGGAAAGTAGACACCCCAAGGAATTTGATAAAAAGCATGGCGAGTATTTTTCAGATCTCGTTTGTTGCCACAGGTTTCTGGAAAAAAAAGAAAAAAAGAAAAAAAACATTTTTTCTTTTTTTTTAATATTTCAAAACCTTGTGAGAAAAATGAGCTCTGCAAAATACTCACCATGCCTCTTTTTAAATTCCTTGGGGTGTCTACTTTCCCAAAAGGGGTCATTTGGGGGGGGGGGTTGGTGCTATCCTGGCATTCAGGGCCTCCGAAACTGTGATAGGTAGTGAGGAAGTTATGCACTTTCAGGCTTTCAAAGTGGTCATTGGATTTGAGGCTCCTGTATTGTGGTTAGGCTCCCAAAAAGTCTCACACATGTGGTATCCCCATACTTGGTAGAAGTAGCAGAATGTATTTTGGGGTGTAATTCCACATATACCAATGGCTTGTGTGAGAAATATCTCATTTAATTGACAAATTTGTGTTAAAAAAAAAAAAAATGTTTTTGTCATTTTCCAGAAACTTGTGGAAAAAAAATAAATCTTCCATGGATTCAATATGCCTCTCAGCATATAGCTTAGGGTGCCTGCTTTCCGAAAAGGGGTCATTTGGGGGTGTTTGTACTATCCTGGTATTTTAGCACCTCAAGAAATGTGATGGGCAGTCAAAAAGTAAAACCTGTGTAAATTCCATTATCTATATACCATCGTTTTTAGATGCTATAACTTTCACACAAAGCAATCCATATACACTTATTGGGATTTTTTTAACCAAAAACATGGAGTAGAATTTTGGCCTAAGTTTATGACAAAATTTTATTTTTTATCACAGAAATGAGAAAATATCGGGTTTTTTTCCCCAAAAAAAAAAGTTTTTCTCAAAACTTTTTTTGTTTATACTGTCAGAAATAAAAAGCGCACAGGTGATCAAAATGCCACCAAAAGAAAGCTCTATTTGTTTGAAAAAAGGACATAAATTTCATTTATGTACCGTATTACATTACCACGCAATTGTCCATTAAACTAGTGCAGCACTGTATAGCAAAAAAAAAAATGGAGTAAATTGCAGTATCTATACCATAGTTTGTAGACACTATAACTTTCACACAAAGCAATCAATATACACTTATTTGTATTTTTTTTTTTACCAAAAACATGTAGTAGAATACATTTTGGCCTAAATTTATAACTAACTTTGAGTTTACTATAAATTTTTTTATAGCCGAAAGTAAAAAATATCATTTTTCTAAAAAAAATTTCAGGCGAAAGCTCCGTTTGTGTGAAAAAAAAAAAAAGGACAGAAATTTCATTTGGGTACAGCATTACATGACCGCGCAGTTATCAGCTGATTTAGTGCAGCGCCGAGTAGCAAAAAAAATAAAAAAAAACTAGTAAACTGCCTTTTACTTCCTCCACAGCTATTACATTTTGTATTATTCAACCCTTCCTCCTAGATTGTAAGCTCTAAAACGAGCAGGGCCCTCTGATTCCTCTTGTACAAATTGTATTGTAACTGTAATGTCTACCTTCATTTTGTAAAGCGCTGTGCAAACTGTTGGCGCTATATAAATCCTGTATAATAATAATTGTACAATCTATTTTAGATCTACCATAAACTATGTAGTGCAAAAGCCTGCCTAATTGGATACAGAGCGATTGGGTAGATAGGTGGGTCCTACTATTCCATAGGAATCTAAAGGAAACTGTACAATCAGATTGCATTGTGTATGGCCACTTTTATACACCTAAAATTAACTAGTTACAGTTTCGGTGACATTGTTAACTGCACGCCAAACACAGACACAAACACATTTTATCATGTGAAAAAACGAGTGGCAATCACAACAAAACGCATAGCAAAAAAATGTGAAATCAACATCACAACAAAATGTTCCATGAGCCACATGTAGCACAGCTCATTGAAATCAACGGGCAAGCCCTATGCATGTCATAGGTAAAACAAGCCAAAAAACGCTCCCACTTTGCTAGATGTGAATGGGGCCTGAAAGTGAAATTGGTGTGTTTACATAAGAACAATGAGGCTCCATTTGTGTGTTTCCAAACACATTGCAAACTGCACAGAAAATGCATGCTTTGCCTAACATTTCAGAAATGCACTGCACCAAAAAAAGAAAAAAAACTAAAAGTTCTGGAGCTTCTTTGGGGCAATTATTGCACATACGGCAGCCCATTCAAAGTGAATGAGCTGTCCTATGCGTGACAAGTGAAAATGCTCCAAAAAAGAAAAATGCATGCGGGAATGCGAGTTCCCGTTATGCAGAGATGTGAACACATCTTCACAGCTGAGTGTCTCTGTTCACTTCCTCCTATGTACTTGCATGAAGATGGCCATACACAAACTTCGGGTTCCAGTGCCACATGTAGTGGGAGCACAAGTCGGCGGCAATGGAGCACATCCACTTACAAAGCCTGCAACATGGCCCGAGGACGCAAATTAGTGTTGTCCATCACCCCCCCCTAGCACTCACCTGCAGTCCGTTACTGCATGGCGCGTTATTTGATCCCCTCCAGCACCGGCCCCACTCCCACTCTGGCCATCCGTCCCGAGCGCTCTCCTGCAGGGACACAGGGATCTCATGCACCAAGTCACAGCCACCAGACATTGCTGCAGATCCGTCAGAAGTCCAGTATGGTAGGATAGCACAGTCTGTCGCAGCCCTACTCTCTCCCACTATTACAGCTGCAGTGGACAGGGCAGTGTCAGCGGGCATTGAGCAAATTAGAAAGGAGATAAAGGGACCATGCTATGAGACTCACAGTGGCGGAACAACGGATATCAGATATAGAGGATGAACTCCAGAGTTCCCAGGCTGCTGCACTACAAGCCACAGAGACACAGCAATACATTTTAGATAAACTTGATGACCTGGAAAATCACTCGCAGGAACAATTTATGAATTATAGGCCTTCCAGAGTCGCTCACCTCCAATGCTTTGTCTGAATTTTGTGCTACACACCTCCCTGTAGGGCTGGGGGTCACAACACCATGTCTTGTGGAACAAGCACATCGCGTAAGGGCTCTCTACAACGAACGCCACTTACCTCGCCCCATAATAGTCCACTACCTAAATTATGCAGACAGAGTGGCAATTTTGAAAGCATTCCATTCAATCCTGTTATTTGCTGATTATTCACGGGAGCTATCCCGTAAGGCGTTTCAACCTACATGCGCTGCCAGAAAGGTATAAAATTTATCCTGGCATATCTTGCGATTGTCAAACCAATCTGGCGAAACCAAATTTTTCTCTCACCCCGAGGAAGCAGTACACTACATGCACGCGTACCTCCATATCCCTCAACAGCTGTATTTTCCTGCCTCTCTTTCACCCCCCAAGGGCCCCAGAGAGCAACGCAGCCCGCAAAAAGACCTGCCAAAAAGACCTAGTTACTCCTCTCTCTCACGATCTGCAAAAACCCCTACTTCATATGCATATACAATATGATAGCTAAAGGCCCTACTAATTTTTGCTCATCCTCTATTTGTAGCAATGATATAATGTTCCGGTTTCTATCAAATCTGGCTGTCAGGTATAGCAACATTGTTTATGTGGTGGGGTTAATTCTCTTTCGCTCACAGCCTTCTGATACTCTCAGCTGCATTCTAGAGGACTTAAAAGTTGGAGACTGTACTATCTGCTCTGCTCCCTCCGCCTTTATTGAGGGGTTGCTCCACTTTATGTTTTGTTTTTCACTACGAGACACAGCCGCTAGGCTGCAGCTTCTGTGATCTCCGGTAACACTGTCAGCGTTTGTGGATATACATGTTAAAAAATGTGAAGTTCTGGCTTCTCAAAGTTTTGTTCGGTTATTATTTTGTTTGTGCCCCAGTTGGGCAAATTTTGCTCCTTCCCCTTTAAGCCCCTTGCACTGGCCCTACCTGTTACTCTTTGGACATTTGGCCAGGTCTAACTATATGCCATGCAATCTCTCTTCCCACTTCATATGTAGTATATATGCCTCCTCGCTGTCACCCTTTCCTTTCCCACCATGTTTCTGTGATGAAAATGATCTAATGGAACGTGTAAAACCTCCAGTCTCCCAAAACACAAATGGCGATTCTACGCCATCTTAAAAAAGACTTAAATCGGACATTGCTCTGCTGCTGGAAAGCCATCTCACTGCAGCAGACTTCAAACACATGCAAAAAAGCAGGAGTATTGATCCTTATACATAAAAATTTCCCCTGCAAAGTCGTGCGCTTGGCAGCGGATGATGAGGGCCGATTGATAACTCTCCATTTACGTAAAGGCCAGAAAGACGTTGCTATTAGTAATATCTACGCCCCCAATGACCCTACCAAGCAATTTTTCAAACCGCAACATCCCACATCTCTCCCTACATCCATCTCCTACTTTTGGTGGGTGGCGACTTCAACTCAGTCATAAACGTGCTAGAGGAAAGATCCCAGAACAGACCTTCACATGCCGATTTGGCTTCCACACCCAACACTTCACTCTCACTGTTCACAGAAGCCCTGCAACTGGTAGACGTATGGCGATTAGCGCATCCATCAGGTAAAGAATACACATATTACTCACCTCCCCACCACACTCTCTCCAGGACTGATTACGTCTTTTGCAATCACGCCCTTTTAAAACATACTTCAGAATCAGCGATACATGAGATAGCGATCTCAGATCATAGTCCGATCTCAGTGGGTCTGATAGATTTGCTCCCACAATCCACGGCCAGATTGTGGCGCTACCCCTTTTATCTAGCCCAAAATCAAGATCTATTACAGGTTCTACAAGATGCCTGGTCTGACTACGAACTCGCTAACGCTTGCCCCATACAACAACTCAATCTATTTTGGGAAACTGGTAAGGTGGTTCTCCGAGGTAGAATTATTTCGTTTTCAATAGCGTATAAGAAAAAAGTTTTTACACAATATTGTGAAGCGAGCGACGGACTGCAGGTAGCCCAGATGCAACTCACTCAGCAAAACACACCAGACAATAGAACGACCTGGCAAGATGCGAAGTGTCAGTTTGACTTATGAGCAGCGGCTCAGGAACGTATATATCAATCTCACTTAGATTTACAATACCATAAATATGGTAATAAAGCGGGAAAATTACTCACCCGCACGTGTAAGGGCCCCTATACCCCCACTCACATCTCATCTTTAAGAGACCAGCAGAGACACCTTGTCTCCACCCCGAAGGTGGTGAATCAACTGCTTGAAAACGTTTACTCTAATCTCTACGGGCAGGATCCTATTGATGTAAATAATGCTAAAACCTTCTTAGATCAGGTCTCCCTTCCGCAGGTAGATTCATCACTTTTGTCAGTTCTAAAAACGCACCCGTTTCCCCTCAGGAAGTCATTAGCACAATTTCCTCATTGTCTAAGGGTAAGGCCCTAGGTCCTGACGGGCATACATCTGAATTCTATAAGTTGGCTGCCCAGATGGTTGTCCCCTCTCTGGTCTCACTCTATCAGGGAATACAGGTAGGAGGCCAAAACCCACCCTCAGGTTTTTACGCGTATATTTAACTAATCATGAAAAAAAGGTAAGGACCCCTTCAAACCAGGCTCATACCACCCCATTTCTCTCTTGAATCTAGATTGCAAAAAATTCTTTCCATAATAATAGCCGACAGATTAGCATCCATAATGCCGTCTCTGATCCATCCGGCCCAAGCTGGCTCCACCCAGGGGCGATAGGCTACGTCCAACATTCGTAAGGTTCTCGCAGTTTTGGAACATGCTAGGTCTCATTCATCCAACGACTATGCTATAATATCCCTAGATGCGGAAAAAGCATTTGATAATGGGGCTTTGGATTCACGGGCTCCTTCACACATTTAATCTTCACTATGTACTCCTCAGCCAATACAGTTGCAGCTGGAACTGTCTCGCACAGCATACACCTATACAAAAGGCACAAGGCAGGGCTGTCCCGTGTGCCTTTTAATCTAGCACTGGAGCCCCTGCCTAGATTCCTCCTAAAAGACCCTTTGCTCCATGGAATACAAATAGGCAATCAAGATCTCAGGCTAGCCCTATTTGCGGACGATATTTTGATATTTACATCTAACCCAAGCACAGACACGTCTCACATAGAGAACATATTCACACTCTTTCGTACATGCTTGGGTCTTAGGATTCATTTTGGGAAAAGTGAAATCCTGCCTCTCTTTCAGGCCAGGTCTCTACAATGGGCTGACTCCTCTATCTTTCAAGTGGCAGCACATCATATCACCTATATAGGTATCAAAATTGGGAAGACCCCCTTCTCCCTTTTACCACCATAATTTTCCCCCGGTAATCTCAAATTATAGGAGAGTTCGAAACATGAATGGGCCTTCCAATTTCACTCTTTGAGAGATGCCACCTGTTCAAAATGGTGAGTTTTGCTAAACTCCTTTATCCTCCCCAAACCATTCCTTTACTGATCCGCCATGCAGAAATACAGAGGCTACATACAGCTGAAACTCGAAAAATTTGAATATCGTGCAAAAGTTCATTTATTTCAGTAATGCAACTTAAAAGGTGAAACTAATATATGAGATAGACTCATTACATGCAAAGCAAGATAGTTCAAGCCGTGATTTGTCATAATTGTGATGATTATGGCTTACAGCTCATGAAAACCCCAAATCCACAATCTCAGAAAATTAGAATATTACATGCAATCAATAAAAAAAAGGATTGTACATAGAACAATATTGGACCTCTGAAAAGCATAAGCATGCATATGTACTCAGTACTTGGTTTAGGCCCCTTTTGCAGCAATTACTGCCTCAATGTGGCGTGGCATGGAAGCTATCAGCCTGTGGCACTGCTGAGGTGTTATGGAAGACCAGGATGCTTCAATAGCAGCCTTCAGCTCTTCTGCATTGTTCGGTCTCATGTCTCTCATCTTTCTCTTGGCAATGCCCCATAGATTCTCTATGGGGTTCAGGTCAGGCAAGTTTGCTGGCCAATCAAGCACAGTAATCCCACGATCACTGAACCAGGTTTTAGTGCTTTTGGCAGTGTGGGCAGGTGCCAAGTCCTGCTGGAAAATGAAGTCAGCATCCCCATAAAGCTCGTCTGCGGAAGGAAGCATGAAGTGCTCCAAAATCTCCTGGTAGACGGCTGCGTTGACCCTGGACTTAATGAAGCACAGTGGACCAACACCAGCAGATGACATGGCTCCCCAAATCAACACAGACTGTGGAAACTTCACACTGGACTTCAAGCATCTTGCAGTGTGTGCCTCTCCATTCTTCCTCCATATTCTGGGTCCTTGGTTTCCAAATGAGATGCAAAAGTTGCTCTCATCAGAAAAAAAGACTTTGGACCACTGAGCAACAGACCAGGTCTGTTTTTCTTTAGCACAGGTAAGACGCTTCTGACGTTGTTTGTTGTTCAGGAGCGGCTTGACAAGAGGAATACGACATTTGAAGCCCATGTCCAGGATCCGTCTGTGTGTGGTGGCTCTTGATGCACTGACTCCAGCCTCAGTCCACTCCTTGTGAAAGTCCCCAACACTTTTGAATGGCCTTTTTCTGACAATCCTCTCCAGGCTGCGGTCATCCCTGCTGCTTGTGCACCTTTTTCTTCCACACTTTTCCCTTCTACATAACTTTCTATTAATGTGCTTTGATACAGCACTTTGGGAACATCCAACTTCTTTTGCAATTACCTTTTGAGGCTTTCCCTCCTTATGGAGAGTGTCAATGATGGTTTTCTTCACAATTGTCAGGTCAGCAGTCTTTCCCATGATTGTGATTCCTACTGAACCAGACAGAGACCATTTAAAGGCTCAGGAACCCTTTTGCAGGTGTTATGGCTTAATTAGCTGATTAGAGTGGGACACTTTGAGCCGAGAATATTGAATCTTTTCACAATATTCAAATTTTCTGAGATTGTGGATTTGGGAATTTCATGAGCTGTAAGCCATAATCATTACAATTATGACAAATTACGGCTTGAACTATCTTGCTTTGCGTGTAATGAGTCTCATATATTAGTTTCACCTTTTACGTTGCATTACTGAAATAAATGAACTTTTGCACGATATTCTAATTTTTCGAGTTTCACCTGTAGAGCTATAACTAAATTTCTATGGCGCAATAGTCGCCTTCATATATCTTTACAAAAACTGTGTCTTTCGAGGAGCGAAGGGGGGGGGGCAACCTACCTAACAGCATATAATTTGTCTTGTTTACTTATGGTATGCATGGATTGGTTCTCTCAGACTTCTAAATACTTTAATTTTGATCTGGAGTCCCAAATGGTGGGCCCCTACAAGCTTTCCTACATACTGCATTGTAAATTACAATCTCTCCCACCATGTTTAAAACATAATTCTTTACTTAGAGACACCCTCATAGCCTGGAGAGAGGTTAGATGCAAGTTGGGCCTTTCCCCATGGATCTCCCGCTGTCTACCGATCCATGGAAACCCATCCTTTCCTTTGCCTCAGCTATGTGCTGCGTACGCTACCTGGGCACACAACGGGCTGAAGTATTTTGCACATTTGACACCACCTCAGGTACAGCTCTCTATCTGTGTCACATTAGAGAGCGATACCACCTTCCGGCTCATCACTTCCTATTAGTTCAACAAGCAATGGACTATATCTCTAGCACCTGCCAGAATAAATCTAGGAGATTCCAGACGTCTATGATAGATATTTTGTTGGAGCGCAGGACATTTAAGATTTCGGACATTTATAAACCACCGAACCTTTGCCTATCTAAGCCTATCCAATCCTCATCCGCGGCCTCCTGGAATAAGGATCTCCTCTCCCCTGCTGCAATCAATCAGATCCTGTCGGGATATAACACCACCTGTGCGTTTATATCCAACAAATTCCAGAGGGAACAACAGTTCAAAATTATGCATGAAGCTTACATACCTCATCTGACATCTCAACTTCATCAGCAACAAAACAGATGTCCCATGTGTGAAACCCACAGGCCTACATTACTCCACAGGCTGTGGTTATGCTCATACATCTCCATCTTCTGGAAACAACTGGAGGTGTTCGCTGCTCATATCACAGGGTACTGTCCCTCGCAAGACCCCCTCATGCTTCCCTTCCACCCACTTGGATATAACCAGACCCCAGACAATAGTCTTGCAACTTAACAAGGTGTGGCTAGCCACCTGTTTCATGACAGCATGACAGGTCATCCTCAGAAAGTGGCTATCTTCCTCTCCACCTACTATTACGGCGGTTAAGCAGGATTTATTACACCTACTTCACAAGGAGAAACTCTATATGGATTTGTCATTAAGATCATCTTTTTCACGGTTTCACAATAAAATGGAGCCTGTTCATATCTAGGCCGCTCCCGCCCAAAGAACAGAGCAAGTACCTTCAAAAGCTCTAACCTCCATCTTCTTCTCTATCCAACACTACTGCTCTGCTCCATTTGAATTGCTGGACTTCGGGTTACCACATCTCGATATCCAGCCATCTGGTAATATAGCATATCAACTACCACCCAACGGATTACAAATCAGCGTATATACTGCTGTGACACGGAGGAACCCTCCCACGAGGGACTTCTGTCTTCTGGTCCTCCCCTCAGTGGAAGCTGGTTTTCTAATCTGGGCATGTCCCTTCCCCCCAGGTTCGAGTTGTTTGTTGCATGTTTAAATTGGTACGTCTGATCTACTCACATGTATTATGAGTCATGCCCTCTGTTTTACCATAGTAATGGATAGTTGAGCTCCGGTTACTTCCTGTGTAAGGTAGAAGAGTATAGGTAGGTCTCATGGTTTCCACCTCGATTCAAGCTTACCGTTTCTAACATAGCAAACGGCATGTATCTCATACTTCAAAGAACAGAGGTACACCGTTCAGGCAAACAATCCAGATCAATCCACGACAGGTGCAGGCTCTGGCTTGCCACCACACACGATGCAACTGGAAGAAGGGTCAGCTGCACACCGGAGGATTGATGAATATAGGAGTATATTTATTGATCCATAGGACGCACAAAACACCAGGACATGAATACAGGACCTGTTAACGCATTTCATACGATCTCATGTTTAAACATTTGATTATGATTAAGCACGAGATCGTGTGAAATGCATTAACAGGTCCTGTATTCATGTCCTGGTGTTTTGTGTATCCTATGGATCAAAAGATATGCACTATATTCATCGATCCTCCGGTGTGTGGCTGACCCTTCTTCCTGATGTATCTCATACTTGCTTGACCACACTATATATGTACAATCCTATCCCTCTAACAGACATGTTTTGTTTGTATATTCCCCCCTTTATGTTATCGTATCAAGACACCTGCTTAATGTATGTGCTTATCTTTTGTTGAACAGTGTACCATCTTTGCTTTCTTTTATGCCTTTGCTGTTTTTTGTAAACATTTTGAAATCTCAATAAATTATTTATTTTTACAATAATAAAGGAGGGCCTTACACAATTAAATCTGATTGTACAATCTCTGAACAATTTCCTTTTAATATTCCAGAACTATGGACCTACCTATTTACCCAATCACTCTATATCCAATCAGGCAGGCCCTTGCACTCCATAGTTGATGGTATATCTAAAAGGAGATTGCACAGATTGCATAGCGCATGTGAACTTTAGACAACCCGGAACACAACCCTACTGTTTTCAATATTACAGCTCTATCCACATAATGAATGATCTATGCAAGATGAAAGTTACGGCAGAAAAATAAAAATTGATGTCTGTGTATTTAGTGAGAACAGTGATCTCTGACTGATTTTCATTTAATATTTGTGCAGCTGAAAGTGGGTGGTAGGTAGGAGGGTAGATGATGCAGGGTGTGCTAATGAGGTCGGCTGGTCAATTCAATCCCTTCCTGAAATCTCTGCAGGAAATAAGGCAGAAGTAACTGAAAAGCTTATCTGTACAGCCATCTGGCCACTGACATAAAGGTGGGTGGAATAAATGTAACACATGAATTTCTGCAAAAGTAGTACATTGCTATATTGGGTACATAGGGGAGCTGGAATTTAAGAAAAAAAAAAAGTGAACAGTGGTGAACTTATCCTTTAAGCTTTGACCATACATCCTGAAAGCGGATTGCTTTCCATGCAGAGCCGTACCAGAATTTGTACTCTCTGGTTTTATACACCTCAATACAGGGCACTTTTACCCCCTTCCTGCCCAGACCAATTTTCAGCTTTCAGCGCTCTCACACTTTGCATGATAAAATACTACTCAGTCATGCAACACTGTACCCAAATGAAATTTTTGTCCTTTTTTCACACAAATAGAGCTTTCTTTTGCTGGTATTTAAGTAGCACTGTTTTTTTTGCACTATAAATTAAAAAAGACCAGAAAATGTGGAAAAAAAAAAACAAAAAACAATTTTCTTAATTTCGGTTATAAAATTTAGCAAATAACTAATTATTCGTCATAAATTTGGATCAAATTGTATACTGCCACATTGCTTTGATAAAAATAATCCCAATCGGTGTATATTATTTGGTCTGTGTGAAAATAATGCAGGCCATATATTAGTCGAATTCCTAACAAATTTTCTTTAGAAAATCAACCAAGACTTCAACTTCACTTCGTGTTGCTACAGAAAAGAATTTTCGTGGCCAAGAATTTTCTTTTCTTTCCAAGTCACAGCTCATGCTCATTTCTTTGAGGCATAATGAGTCTTTTGAACGTATCATCTTTTTTCCACAAGTTCTCAGAAAATGTGGAAAGAAAAAAAAAAATTATATAATTATTATAATAATTATTATATTACAGGTTCAAAAAACGAACAATGAGTCTTACTAAATAACTTGGAATGTCTACTTTCCAAAAAGGGGTCATTTGGGGGGTATTTGTACTGTTAGCGTCTCAAGAATTGGTAGGCCATCAGTACATCAGGAGTGATCAATTTTCAATGATTGGAACCATAGCTTGTAGACTCTAAAGCCGGCCATACATAGGTCAAATTCCGAAAGAACTTTCTTTCAAAATATTTTCTAAGAATTTTTGTTTGAATTTCACACCATTAGAGGGTCACAGAAATGGACGATTTTTGGGTAACCATCAAATTTTTGTGATGAGGCATGTTGGAATATTTTTGAAAAACAGTTTATGAATCAATGATGGGAGAATTGTGCAAGAAATATAAACAAAAAAGAACTGACATCACACAGTGGATGGAACATCAGTTCTTCTCACTGTGTGCTTGGAGCCAGGTACTGCCAGTCGTTTCCTTACTGGGTGGGGTAACGGTAGAAGAGGTGGGGGGGGGGGGTGGACCCTTCCACTGCCTGTAAAAGTAATCCAAGCGGCTCTTTAGTGGCTCAGATTATTTTTGCCAGCATATCACTGGACAAGAAGCGGTTAAGGTGTTCTTTTTGGAGGCCATAGAGAACCAGGACAGTGGAAACAATTGGGGACACTGGCTCTGTTGACACTGGTACTGATATGGCAGTGATCAGGACACTGGTATAGCAATGATCAAGACACTGCAATGGCGTATGGCAGCTATCAGGACACTGCAATGCCGTATGGAGGTGATCAGGGTTCTTACATGGCGAAAAATGGCAGTGATCATGGTGCTGGTATGGCGTATTGTGGCAATCAGGATGCTGGTATAGCGAATGGCGGTGATCATGGCGATGGTACTGCGGTGATCATTCTTATGGTGTATGGTGTGAGCACTGATTACACTGGGACAGGTGAATACTTTATTATTGTTATAAAGGAGGCAGTGATCAGGGACACTGGTACAGGATGGCACTGCACTCTGTGAGTTTACCTGTAGCCTGACAGGCTGGTGTACACCGACAGGCGTACAGGTGACCAGCATGAGAGCAGAGGGAACCAATGTTTACTTTCGGTTTCCATTTTGTACTGGACTGTGCACTGTGATTGGGCACAGCAATCACATGGTACAAGACCAGGTGATCACCTGGACACAGCGGTAATGTGATCCAATGCGGGCTAACGTTCAGGTATGTTAAATCTAATCGGTACTGCTTCCCGTCAACCATTACAGGCTGAGGGCGGACGGGATGGAGTGACATACCACATGCCCAGACCACTACTTGGTTAACTCATGCATTTATTTTCCCAAGCGTTTTCACTTTTTGAGGTAAATGCCGCATATTGGTGATAGTGAATTGACTTTTTCAACATCACATGCAATATTTGGGAAAAATGTGTCAGTTCACCTAAATACTGCATGCAATCTGCTTTAGTGAATGGATCCCTATATCATCTATAGCACTATAAAACTACATCCAAAACTTTTTTTTTTTAAACATTTTGATTCTATTGAGAAAAGATTCAAACATCTGTCACGTTTATATTCATGTCTGTTCCTTTGCTGGTTAATTACACCAACCCGTCTTACCTGTTTCAGCAACAGAGGATAAAAGACAGTAGGGCTCTCTATTGCGTGTCACACACAGTAGTAAAACAGAGGGGCAAGAGTATGAGCCTCTCAGGTTTTAGGCTGTCAGGGCTCCTTAATTTACAGATAACCTTTCACTTCCTGTGACAAAAATATCTCCCCAAGGACTAAACAACAAAAAGTAAACACATTTCAATAAGAGACCGCCACATACATTATGCTTATGTAAAAGATAGTGACCTCCCATCAAAATATTAAAATATTGTACACTGGCAGTTCACTGTTCCCTTCAGGGGCATGTACTGCACTCCTTTTGCCCGTTACCTGACTATGAGCAACAATCAGGCTTTTGTTTCCCTCTCCGTGGTAGTCCCATTCATTTTCGTCCATCTTCTCCGCTTCCATTACCAGAACGGACGGTCCGAAAGCGGTAAAAACGATAAACCCTGGCCACGCACAGTATGCAGCAGTGAGAAACGTAAGATATACTTTACAACCACTACGGTAAACCACCCAAAGGTGTCTAAGGCGGAACTCTTGGCTGCAAGTCAGCCTTGAAACTATATTTCTACGTCAATTCGAGCCGCCTACTCCTAGCATTAAGAGGGCTGTGATTGGTCAGAGAGCAAAGGTAATGACCATAGAGAGTTGGACAGAGCGGCAACAGTCATAGAGTGGCTGAATTTACCGACGGAAGTGTTGTGGTATGAGGGGGTGTTCTAGCTCTGTGGTTAAAGTTCTAATACGAAAGCAGTATGTTTATCTTTCTGAAACAAATAACTAGTAAATGCTGAATCATAACTAGTATTTACGGATATTCATGTAACACTTTGTCAGTTTGACTTAAGCTAGAAAAGTGCTATAAAATCTGATTCTACAGACTCAGATGTGATATTGATTACATAGATTGTTTCGATTTTTTCCATATTATGTAGTTTTGGTAAATCAAAAAAACATTGTGCAGTGTATTGGCGGCCTGATAGTTCTTGATTAGACTACCGAATGAATCTACCAATAACAAACAGTGGAGGTGGGAGTATTGATTCCAATTCATAACTTTAGAACCTAAAAGAAGCGACACCTTGGGGAATGGGGTTCTTCGCGCAGTGAATAAGGTTAGGTTCACATTGATGCGGCTCTTCGAGCCGCATTTTGCGTGGGTACAGCCGCCCATTAATTTGAATGGACTGCCGTGCCTCCTGAAATTCAGCGAAAAGGTACCAACACCATTTTTGGAATTACAGCCTGCAAGTGCAGCGTGGTTCCCAGCGCAAGAGAGATTTCGAGTGCGTGCAGCGTGACTTTAGGGCATCCGCACACATGCAGTTTTCTATGCAGTTGGTTGGGGTTTTGGGAACAGGTGCGGATCCGCAGCAGGAACCACCCACACAGATGTGAACCTATCTTTAGAGCTGGCTCACACCAGATGCAGTCTAGTGCATTTTTATTTTGTAGCAAAAAATGCATGGACAGTGTATATTATTATACAGGATTTATATAGCGCCAACAGTTTGCTCAGCGCTTTACAATATAACGGGAGACAATACAGTAAAATACAAGAAGGTTAGGAGGGCCCTGCTCCTTGGAGCTTACAATCTAAGACTATGTATAACATAAATTCGTATGGGCCTAGTTTACACCAGTACGGTGTTCTCCATTGCAATCAATACCATTAGCACATTCTGCATTTTTTTCCTGTATTGAACATGGCAAAGGCATCAGAACACCTCAGAGATGTGATGAAGAAAAAAAGTGGGGAAAAATGCATCAAAAGCATGCATGCAGAATCGCATCCAGAACACAGATATTTTGCTGTGAACTGGCCTGATCAGGAGCAATAAATGACCCCAGCAATGGTGTCGGGGGGGGGGGGGTGAACAACCAGCCAACCACGGTGTCAGTGGGAGCTCAGTAACAAACATTGGTGTTCAGTAGGTTACTCCTACCATCCTCCCACATATTTTGTGTCCAGCCATGCTCCTCTCCTAAACACAATTGCTGGATTCCTGGCACCTGATCAGGAGCAACACCTTGGAATACCTGGAGAATAAAGAATGCTCACCAATATTTAGTTTGTTCAAAGATAATCCACATTTCCAAAATAAAGTAAAATGTAGTATTGTATTTAACCAATTGCCAGCCAGCAGTTATTATTATTATACAGGATTTATATAGCACCAACAGTTTGCGCAGCGCTTTACAAATTGAAGGTAGATATTACAGTTACAATACAATGTGGTACAAGAGGAGGGCCCTGCTCGTTAGAGCTTACAATCTAGGAGGAAGGGTTGAGTAATACAAAAGGTAATAGTTGTGGGGGGGATGAGCTGATGGAGGAAATAAATGGTGGTTTACTAGGTAGAAGCAGGATAGACTTCTTTAAAGAGAAAGATTTTCAGGGATCGTCTAAAGGTGGATAGATTAGGAGACAGCCGGAGAGGTTGGGGTAGAGAGTTCCATAGGATGGGAGAAGCTCAGGAGAAGTCCTGGAGGCGAGCATGAGAAGAGGTGACACGGGAATTAGAGAGCAGAAGGTCTTGGGAGGATCGAAGAGAGCGGTTTTGTTCATATTTTGAGACCAGGTTGGTGATGTAGCTGGGGGCAGAGTTGTGGATGGCTTTGTAAGTTGTTTTTTGAATTTTATTCGTTGGGCAAGTGAAAGCCAGTGGAGGGGTTGGCAGAGAGGGGTAGCAGACACTGAACAGTTGGTAAGGTGGATGAGCCTGGCCGCAGTATTCATGATGGACTGGAGGGGGGATAGCCTATGGAAAGGTAAGCCAATGAGGAGGGAGTTGCAGTAATGGAGTTGAGAGATTACCAGGGAGTGAATTAGGAGCTTTGTGGTATCATTGGTTAAGAAGGGGCATATTCTGGAGATGTTGCAGAGGTTGAGGCGGCATGATTTGTACAGGGATTGGATGTGGGCCTGAAAGGATAGTTCAGAATCCAGAGTTACACCAAGCACCTTGGCATGCAGGGATGGGTTGATAGTGGTACTATTGATCCTGACTGAGAAATCAGAGGAAGAGGCTTGTGTGGGAGGAAATATTATGAGCTCAGTTTTGGATAGATTGAGTTTTAGGAAGTGGAGTGACATCCAGTCTGATATGTCTGTTAGTAAGACTGGCCATACACTATACAATTTTCTTACAATTTTCTGCCCAATTTCCTTTAGATTTACCTTCAACTATGTAGCGCACGGGCCTACAATTGAAAGTGTTGTTTAGGTTTGACCTCCTATTATATGGTTTTTGATAAATCTAAAGCAAAATTCTCAAGAAAATTGTATCATGTATGGTCAGCCTAAATCGGTGATACGTGTGGAAACTGATGGGGTGAGCTGAGGAGTAGAGAGATAGATTTGTGTGTCGAGTAGGAGAGGAAGAAGTAGAATTGTAAGTGACACTGAAGGTGCGGTGAGATAGGTAAGATTCAAACCAATAGAGAGTATAGTCACGGAGACCAAGTAAATAGAGTTTTTTGAGAAGGAGTGTCAAAGGCAGTGGAGAGGTCCAAGAGCAAGAGTACGGAATAGTGACCATTGGTTTTAGCAGTTAGTAAGTCGTTTGTGAGTTTAAGAGAGCAGTTTCTGTGGAGTGTTGTGGGCGAAATCCAGACTGAGGGGATCGAGAAGGTTATTTTCAATAAGGTGGCAGCTCAGCCGGTTGCAGACTAGACGTTCAAGGAGTTTGGAGGCAAAAGGGAGTAAGGAGATGGGTCTTCAGTTGCCAAAATTGGCGGGGTCCAGTGAGGCATTTTAAGTATTGGGGTGACTAGCACATGTTTCAGAGAGTTGGGGAAGATGTCAGTAGAAAGGGAGAGATTGAAGATATGAGTTAAAGAATGAAGGATAGAGCCAGAGGTTGACCGTAGTATTTGCTAGGGAACAGGGGGCAGGTGGTTAGGTGGGCTTTAGAAAACAGTTTACCAATCTTCTCTATAGTAGCTGGGTTAAACAAGGGAAGTATAGATTGTGCAGGTGGACAAGGAGTGTAGGGTGAGGGAGATATCTGTACAGTGGAGATCTCGTCACAAATTGTATCAATCTTATTTTTGAAGTGATTAGTGATCTCCTGGGCAGTGAGTGAGTTGGTGGAGGTAGAGAAGGACGAAGTAGAGAGTTAACCCCCCTGGCGGTATTACCGAGTGTAGCTCGGGGTTAACTTTCAGTACCAGAAACGGTAACCCCGAGCTACACTCGGGATTACCCTGCAGAGTTGGATCCCTCCAGCACTTACCTTGTCCTTCCCTCCCGCGATGTCCCCCCTACAGCGTTCCCGGCCATCTCCTCCAGCCGATGCCGGCATCCGTCTTCTGAGTTCCGTTCCCTGTGAGCGTCGGGATGTACGGGGCACAGAACCGGCGGGAAATTTAAAAATGTTAAAAAGTGACATTCACTAAATACACTAAAATCACATAGTATAATATTACTGTATCAAACCATTTCACATACATTTTGTCCCTAGTGCTTTTGTCCTGTGCCCTGCCTGCATTTTTACCATTCTTTCTGCCTTAAAATTGAGAAATGTCCATGGCATCCAGAAAGCATCCCTTTAGGTCAAAAGCGGTTTTAGACGAGCTAGAGAACAGCAATAGTAAATCAGAACCACTTGCAGTGATAATGATTCATGGGGAAATCCGTCATCAGACACTGAAAACGATTTTGCGACTAAGCTCAGTGATGTGCGAACTTAGCGCTCTATTTCAAATTTCAGAGTTTTTGGTTTGATTTATATTATTGAATTAAATTTACTATATTATATTATTTTTTGTGATTATTTATTATATTATAATTTATGATTTTGTGTTTCAAATTTTATCATACCTGGGATGTTTATTAGACTCTTGTTCGGACAGATTTCCATGAGTTATTCCTAAAAATTACAGGTCTACCATAAAAAAACATATTTACCTGCAAAAAAAGTATCGCTTTGAGCATAGAAATGTTAACATAATCAGTCCGCTAGGGAGGTTAAAGGTAGAAAAGAGTTGATGGGGATTGTGTGAGAGGGTGTTAATGAGAGTGATAAAATGGGTCTGTTTGGCAGTGTGGAGACAAGAATTGTATTTTTGAAAGGCAGATTTATATTGGTTGAAATTGAACGTTTACTGCTGGGTGGCGGCTCTGTTGTTCTCCTGCATGTATGGATACTTTGCAGGGTAACTTCTGGGTTTACAGGAAGTGCACAGGCCCCCTGCTGCTCATGCTGTGTTTGCACACAGCACTAGTTTGTCAGCAGACTCACAGCCAATTATAGGGGCTGTGAACCTACTGATGGCTGTGGCCAAACAGGGCACAGAGATCATTGTGTTAGTAAATACAAGACACATATCTGGCTGGTTCTTCTCCCCCATCTCACTTATTTCAGAGCTGAGATCAGAAAACAAAAAGCCAGCCAGTCTGAATGAAATCAGCACTCATACACTTGTTAGGCACACAGTTTAAACAGACCATAGATGGTTCAAATCTCGGCTGGTTCAACAGGAACTAGCCCAGATTCAAACCATGTATGGTGAGTCAGAAGGTACCCAAGTTGATTGATCGATTTACTTGGGTATACCCAGCCTGCCGGATTTTACATACGACTATTGTTAGCGGCTGTTATAGCCGCTAGTAATGTTCCCTGTGTCCTCCTCAGTGGGGAGGGTTTCCCCCACCAGGAGAACACAATGGCTCCACAGGAGGGATTCCCATAGTTGCAGGAAAGAATTTGCTCCATCTATTGCTAGCTTTAGCCCCTTGATTGCCCTCCTGATTACTGCTGTCACCCAGCCAGTGTCATTATTACAGTGACAATGTATAGTATTATCACTGTATTAATGTCACTAGCGACTTCAGTTAGTCAGTTAGTGTCCCTCCCAGGCAGTGTCCACATCAGTCCCTGACTGCCTGTCACACTATAAGTCGCTGATCACCACCATTACTAGTATAGTGTCTGTCTTCACAGTCAAAGCTATACTAGTGTCCCCAAAAAAACACAGTGTTAGCAAGATTAGCCCCAATCACCACCGTTTAGCGACCCCCCCCCCCCCACCCAACAAGTGCAGTGTCAGTATAATTTTTTTGATCACTGCCACCTCTGATATATTGGGGTTTATTTACTAAAGCTGGAGAGTGCAAAATCAGGTTCAGAGCAGAGATTAGGCCTGATAATTCTAGCGCAGCAGTTTTGCAGACAGTGTGGGAGATTTACTAATAGAAGTAATACAGCGCAAATAATACAAATTATCAAAATGTGAAAAATTATATATTAAAGTCCAACAAAAAAGTCCCAAATTAAAGTCCAATGTCCCAAAAATTTGTGAAAAAAATTTTTTTTTAGAACTGTAACTTAAACTTCATAAATTTTCCAGCATGCTCACATCTTTTGTGACAAAAAATGTTTTGGTCCACACTCACCAAATGCTGTGAATTCCTGAGCTAGTATAGCTTTAAGATACAAAAAGACAAGCCTGTAGGTGGGGTGTGGTATCCTCAGAAGTTGTAATACTCTTTAAGCGATTTCTCACTGACTCTCATAAGGTGATTAGACACCAATTTTCATGGAATTTTGTGTCTCCCAAATCACAGATGATAACCCATCCTTAACTTCCTCCCAGCTCTCACAACTGGATGGAAGGATGGATAGGGGTACTTTATGACCAACTTGTTACTCTCAAGCCCTCGCCAATGATTCATCCTTAGTTTACTCCGAATTCATTCTCATGGATGGATGGATAAAAAATGCAAAAGAAAAAATACCAAAATAGCATAATACTGTTAAAAAAAACTTTTTAATACTCAAGTGATGCTCCAAATCCACTCCCATTTTAAAACTGAATATAAAGCCTTTTTGTAAATAAATCAGGACTCCTCAAACTTGTTCCAATAGCCCCTCTGACAATTCCAGCTAGGAAGACACAATTGATCAGCTTTGGCAATGAAGAACTGGCAAAATTGTCAGACCTCAGAATCAGACCTCTTTGCCCACACTAAAGATGGCCGCGGAACGCCGCATCAGCGTGTGTTCCACTCACAGGATGTGACGTCACACGTACAGAGTCGGAACCAGAAGTTATGTCAACGCGTTTCACCTTCCCACAAGGCATCGTCACGGACAAGAAACTCTGGTTCTCAGCTCCTCTAAATACTCCCCCATCACGCCTCATTCGCTCAACAACTAGTGGTCGGAATAAATTTGTATAATCTCCCTCTCTTCATCCAGCTATATCAATGGACTAATGAATAGACTGCCCTGCTGTCAATTGATCTAAATACAATATGTATACCCTGCTGCAAAGTCATTTACAATTCTCGAACAATGTAAATCAAAGCAATATATAAATTATAAACACTAAATAATGATATTTATTGTGAGGGACCGCCGAGCGGCACCACTAGCACTCCACTGGTCAGGCGTGCCCAGAGCGCGGAGTCTAAGCCCCAGGGTACTTGTTCACCAGGGCCCCTGATGGTGGGGATGGACTTGTAGTACCCCGAGACCAGGTCGCCTCTACTGAGCACACCTGTCAGTGGTAGGGGTGTTCGCCAGGGGCTCCAACCAGGGAGAGCCAGATGTGAGGAGGTCGGGTGACCCCGATGGGATGGATGGATGGATGGCTGAGCAAGTGCGTAGTCAGACAGGCCGAGTCGGTAACGTAGAGGACGGTAGGGTACAAGGGAGCAGGCAGAGAATCGTCGGGTCACACGCCAGGTCAGCAACAGGAGGTCAGATCTAATGAGGGGCATCCAGGGAGAGAGGTCAGGCAAGCAAGGGTCTGGGCAGGAGAAATCAGCAGGTCAATAAACAATCCGGGTCAATAAACTTACTAGGCACAGGTACAGAATCACAGGAAGCAGGTAAGACCAGAAGGCAACGAAATGACAGCTCAGGGACCTTTAAATATCCCGCCCTGCGCTGCCATTGGTGCCCAGCGGGCGGCCGCGGCTTCTACTGCGCATGCGCGAACTCGAACGCCGCGGCCGGCCCGGACCTAGTGCCCGTGTACAGGGCGGAGCAGTGCGCCTGCGCCGGGAACATCGCGGCAGGGATCGAGGAGATCCCTGACATTTATTATTAATAACCTAAAAATCAAGACAAAATAAATAAAAATAAACAAATAAATTAAGTAATAAATATACAAATAAATAAAAAATTAAATTAATAATAATGAAGAAAAATATATATAAAAAGATGAAAAATAAATATTTATAAAAAGTTAAACTAATCAAAAATTCTAAAATCCTTCAAGAAAGAATGCCCCAAATTACCAATTAAACAAAAAGCTATTTAAATCTATATTCAGCCCTCTAGGGCCCAAGGAACCTAATTTAAGAATCCACTTTGCCTCATTCTGCGAGATTGACTGCCTCATATCACCCCCACGCCAATGAGGATCCCACAGAATTTGAGCAAAGATGGATCTCTGTTATGAAACTTCCTGAAATGATAAGATAAACTATGATGGCACCACAGAGCACCTTCCGAGTCTTCCCAAACCCCCCCTCTCTATCCTTCTCCTCCTTCGAGGCCCACTGTGTCCGACTATTCTCCCCAACCCCCCTAAAGATTGCTGTGATATACCGGCCTCCTGGATCCATATCCCGCTTCCTGGATGACTTTTCCTCCTGGCTACCCTTCTTCCTCTCCTCTGAGCTACCCACCATCATCCTTGGGGATTTCAACATCCCTGTCAACCTCGACAACCCGGCCACATCCCATCTCCTCCACTTAACCTCCTCCTTTGCACTTGCACAGTGCATACAATCCACCACCCACTCCGACGGTTATATCCTTGATCTCGTCTTCTCCAACCACTGCGCTCCCCACAACCTCACTAACACCCCCTTCCCTCTCTCTGACCTCAACCTGATTACCTTCTCTATCTCCTCATCCTCCAACGCCTACCCCTCCAAATGTCACACTACTACCAGCCGTAACCTCCGCAACCTTAACCCTGCCTCCCTCCACTCTGCAGCTGATCAACTCCACGACAGCATCCTCCCCCTGTCCTGCCCCGACTTGGCTATGACTGCCTATAACAACGCGCTGTCAACAGCCCTTGACTCACTAGCGCCTTTAACCACACGCAACATCAGACCCCGACCGCTCCAGCCCTGGCAGACTGATCACACCAAAACCCTCAAACAATACAGTCGTGCCCTGGAGCAACTATCGCGCAAAACCAAATCCCAACAAGCCTTCATCCGCTACAAATCTGCCTTCCACACCTACACCTCCTCCCTCCACGCAGCCAAACAAGCCTACTTCCTGGCCCTCATCAAAGCCCTCTCCTCCAATCCTCGCCGACTCTTCTCCACCTTCAACTCTCTACTCTCTCCACCCCCACCTCCACCCAGCACCTCACTCACCGCCCTTGAGATTGGCAATCACTTCAAAAACAAGATTGACACAATTCACAAGGACATCTCCGCAACTCACACTCCCTCTCAACCCATCCCCTCTCACACAGCTACCCCCTCATCCCCCCTCTCCCTTGACATAACCCGCAGGGACTTCGTCACTGCTCAAACTCCCTCCAACCCTGTTCCCCCTCACTCAGCTACCCCCTCATCACCCCTCTCCCACGACCCCACCACTGCTCTGACCTCCACTTCCACCCCACCCTACATTCCTCATACTGAAGCCCCCTCAACACTCCGCACCTTTGACCTTACTACCATCGAGGAACTCTCCAAGGTCCTCTCTGATGCCCGCCTCACCACCGGCCCCCCGACCCTATCCCCTCACAACTCCTACAACCTCCTTCCCCCTCCATCCTATGCTCCCTCACCCACATCTTTAATCTCTCCCTCTCCTCCGGCACTTTCCCTTCCCTTCTGAAGCATGCACACATCACCCCCACACTTAAAAAGCCCTCCCTGGACCCCAATGACCCGAACAACCTCAGACCCATCTCCCTGCTCCCATTCACATCCAAACTCCTTGAGAGCCTAGTCTACACCCGCCTAAACTCTTACCTCAACGACAACAACCTCCTCGATCCCCTACAGTCCGGCTTCCGTCCCCTACACTCCACTGAAACTGCCTTACTCAAACTCTCCAACGACCTGCTAACCGCCAAAGCTAATGGCTACTATTCAGTGCTCCTACTCCTTGACCTCTCCGCGGCCTTCGACACAGTCGACCACCCCCTCCTCCTCAAAAAACTACACTCCCTCGGCCTCAGAGATTCTGCTCTCTCCTGGCTCTCATACTACCTGTCACAACGCTCTTTCAGCGTTACCTATAATGCTACCACCTCCCCCTCTCTGTTGGGGTCCCTCAAGGCTTCGTCCTCGGGCCCCTTCTCTTCTCCATCTACACCTCCTCCCTTGGCCAACTCATACACTCTCACGGCTTCAACTACCACCTATAAGCCGACGACACACAAATCTATCTCTCAACCCCCCACCTCACCCCCTCAGTCTCCGCCCGAATCACACACCTACTGAGCGACATATCAGACTGGATGTCGCTCCACTTCCTTAAACTGAACCTCTCCAAAACCAAGTTTCTTGTCTTCCCCCCAGCCCGGAACCCACCCCCCTTTGACTTCTCCATCATGTCCAACAACACCACCATCAAACACCCCCCCCCCCCCGCAGGCCAGAGTACTTGGTATCATTCTGGACTCCAACCTATCCTTCCAGCCCCAAGTCCAATCTTTAACAAACTCATGCAGACTCCACCTCCGCAACATCGCCAAAATATGCACGTTCCTAAGCCCAGAAACCACTAAACAGCTCATCCACTCCCTCATCATATCACGACTTGATTACTGCAACTCCCTCCTCACTGGCCTGCCTCGCCGCTGGCTATCCCCGCTTCAGTCGATCCTGAATACGGCTTCCAGACTCATTCACCTTTCCAACTGCTCCGTTTCCGCCACCCCCCTCTGCCAATCCCTCCACTGGCTTCCGATTGCGCAACGGATCAAATTCAAAATCCTAACACTGACGTACAAAGCTGTCCACCATACTTCCCAGAACTACATCACCGACCTAATATCCAAGTACCACCCAGCACGCACACTCCGTTCCTCACAAGACCTCCTTCTCTCTAGTTCCCTGGTCTCCTCCTCCCATGCCCGCCTCCAGGACTTCTCCAGGGTGTCATCCATCCTCTGGAACTCCCTGCTCCAACCCATCAGATTATCACCTACTCTCCTCTCCTTTAGGCTCACCCTGAAACCCTCCTCTTCAGGGAAGCCTACCCCACCCCCTGCTAACTTGCCGACCTCCTCCACTCTTCCTACCACTCTGTCCCCCACAGCTTTCTCCTCCTGTGTCACCATCCCCTCCCTCCTAGATTGTAAGCTCGAAAGAGCAGGGCCCTCGATCCCCTCATGTTTTGCATTGTATTGTTATTGTTCTGTCACATGTTCTGTCCCCCTTTGTAATGTACAGCGCTGAGCGAACTATTGGCACTTTATAAATACTGTATAATAATAATAATAATGTTTTAAGCCCTTTTTCATATTCCTAATGTGTTCACCCAATCTTACTGCAAGTTTCCTTGTTGTTCTCCCCACATACTGCGAGTGACAAGGGCACTCCAAAAGGTATGTGACATGATTACTATCACACAAAATAAATTTACGAATCTTGTGAATATCCCCTTTAGGTTTAGATTGAAACACCAGCATTTTTTTACTATTAACTCCCATAGTTCTACATGCAATACATCTACCACATTTATAAAATCCTATTTGATCTAGAAATATAACCTTCTTAGATGGTGGATCAGGAACATGTTTTAACAATCTCATTCTAAAATTAGGCGGTCTTCTATATATGAATTTAGGTTATCTAGGTAAGACCTTCCCCAAGGCCTCACCATGCAACAAAATAGACCAATGATTCCTAATGATGTTTTCAACCAACCTGTGTTGCCTCGAGAAGCCTGTTATAAAGGCTAGATCACAATTATTCCCTTTTATATCTTTTTTCTTCAGTAAATCATTTCTATCCATACTAGCTATCTTGTCCCTGATGCCTCTCAATTCTCCACCCGTATAACCTTTCTCCTCAAATCTTTCAATCAGAATATCCGTTTGTTCATGGTAGTTTATTGTAGTTCCATTTGATCCACATGAGCTGACCCTTTGGTCTAAGCCATCCTTGATAGTAGCAGCTATGGGTGGGAATGTATCCATTCCTGTCTACCTCCTTAAAATGGGTGCGTGTATGTAATCTATCTTCTTTCTTAAATATTGTGAGATCCAAAAAATGTATGGATTCAACATCAATATTTTCAGTGAATGATATATTTATTTCCTCCCATTTGTTCAATAAACTTTTCCAGAGATTCTTTTGTACCCTCCCAAATGATGCAAATGTCATCTATAAATCTCTTAACCACTAGGGGACTGCCCACAGTACATATACTGTGGCAAAGCGGCCCCTGTAGGCAGGATTACGTATATAAACGTGATCCTTGTTTACATGCTAACGCCCTGACCGCGGCACCGATCACGGCCGTCAATCAGTTCCCAGCTCACTGTTCCGGAGAGCAGAGCTTAGCTTTCTGGGACAGCCTGCAACAGGGAAGTACACACCCCCCGCCCACTAGTAAAACACTCCCCTCACACACTTAATCCTTTCCCTAAAAAAGTTAACCCCCTTCCTCCCCAGTGCCATTATTACAGTGTCAGTGTTTTTTTTTTTGCACTGATCACTGTATTGGTGTCACTGGGGATGTTGATGACCCCAAGTCAGTTCCCCCCCAGTGTCAGAATGTCCACCGCAGTCCCGCCATAAGTCGCTGATCGCCGCTATTATTAGTATAAAAAATCCAGTATCTATACCGCTATTTGTAAACGCTATACATTTCACGTAAACCAATTAATTTACACGTATTGGGATTTTTTTTTTTTAGCAAAGACATGTCGCAGAATACATTTTGGCTGAAATTTATGGTGAAATTTTATTTTTAATTTTTTTTACTGGACATGTTTTATAGCAAAAAGTACAAAATATTGTTTTTTTTTTTCAAAATTGTATGTTAGTGCAAATGAAAAAAGTATCACAGACAGTACTCAATTGTTTTTTTTTCTCAAATTTGTCAGGTTTTTTTTATAGCGCAAAAAAAAACCGCTCAGGCAATCAAATACCACCGAAAGAAAGCCCAATTCATGAGGGAAAAGTGATGTAAATTTCATGTTTGTGCAGTGTTGCATGGAATTGTCAGTTAAAATGATGCAGCGCCATAACACAAACCGCTTATGTAACTGCTTCCTGACTGCCCTATAATAATACTGCTACAGGCCGGCACAGTTGTGCATAATCGCATATATATATATATATATATATATATATATATATATATAAATATATATATATATATGTGATTCAGGCTCCCGAGGTTTTCACGCCCCTCCCAGATAGCGTCAGATTGCCCGTCAGTACACCAGTCATCACATTTCACCTCTTGATTGCCAGGAAAACGCTCATACACAATAAACCTCCATTGCAAGTATAGTGTCTGAACGGATCAATATGTTGGATGAGATCAGCACTATACCAGCGTTCACATTAGTATAGCGTCCCCAAAATGCAACGTTAGTGGGATCAGCACCTGCTAGCATCTGCATTTAGCCCCTACGCTTATCCCCCCCTTCTCCCCCAGCAAGTGCAGTGTCAGTAGGTCACTGTCACTTGATACATTGCACAGAAAACCGCAGGCCTGATCTCTGTTAGCACTTGCCGGTAAATTTTGATAATTCTCATATGCAGCAGTACCTCTTAGATTGTAAGCTCCAAGGGGCAGGACCCTCCTAACCCTCTTCTATTGAACTGCATTGTTGCTGTATTGTCTCCCGTTATATTGTACAGCGCTGAGCAAACTGTTGATGCTATATAAATCCTGTATATTAATAATACCAGCACTGCAGTATCACTTGGTGATGTGGCGAGTCCCATAAATGCAGTACAAGCTGGTGCGGTGGCGAGCACAAGTATTATCTCACAACCACCAAGAATTCGCACACAGGCTCGTAGAGCCCATAGTGTCCTGCTGAACTTGCTTGCAAATCCCAATTGGCAGCCCACAAATTCTGCAGTATCCGTACTTCCCCCATTCATTGCCCAACCCAGAATTCAGGTGGAAATAGCAAATTTAACTACTCCCCTTGATATTTTGGAGCTGTTTTTCACAGAAGATCTTTTGCATGGATCAGAGCAATTTATATGCACAACAGTTTATTGCCGCCAACCCAGATTCAAACCTTGCCAGACCATTCACATGGAAACCTATTAAGTTTTCCAAATTTCAATTTTTGTTGGACCTAACAAACATGGGCCGCACCAATGAGAGCACAGGGCGGCCTATTTAAACCTGCCCTGTGCATCTCCAAATCGCCTTCTGGTCTTGTCCTGTTCCTGTGTTCCTGGTTAATCCTGCGTTCCTGATACCTTGTTGCCGACCCAAGCCTGCCCTGATACTGCTGCCTTCTCCTGCTCTGACCCCTGGCTAATTTCAATTTTTGTTGGACCTAACAAACATGGGCATTACTAAAAAAAATGAATTGCGGTTGTATTGGTCCAAAGACCTGATTCGTCATATGCCCGTGTTCTCCGCTGCCATGGCCAGGCATAGATGTGAGAGTATAATGTGTTTTATGCATTTCAACAACAATACACTCTGTCGTCCTCAGGGTGACCCTGAATTTGACTGGCTCCACAAAATTCAGCCCCTCACAAATCACCTTAACTAAAAATTTGCAGATGTCTATACTCCCCAGCAAAACATCTGCGTTGATGAGTCCCTCATTAATTTTTCTGGCCACCTTGCATTCAAACAATTTCTCCCAAGCAAGTGTGCCAGATATGGCGTCAAGATGTAGAAGACCTGTAAGAGGGCAACAGGCTATACTTACAAGTTTCGGATTTACGAGGGAAAAGATAGTCACGTGGAGTCCCCCAGATGCCCAGACTACATGGGGAGTAGTGGCAAGATAGTTTGGGACTTGGTTTCATCCTTTTTCCATATGGGGTACCACTTATACGTGGACAATTTTTATTCAAGTGTGCCACTATTCAGACATTTGTACAATCTTGGAACTGGCGCATGTGGCACCGTGTGCCCACCATTAGAGGTAGGTGGATGCAGGGCGGTATATTCTAATGGTGGGCATAAAACACACTTTTTCTGGCAGAGATTTCTTCTCTTTTTTTCATTCAGTCCACAGGCTGCATACAAAAAAAAAAAAGAACATAGCATATACAGTAATACATCGGTTTACGAATGCCTCTGTTAACGTAATTTTCGGTATATGAATGGCAATCCATTGAAAATAATGCCTCAGTTTACTAATTTTTTTTCACAATATGAAGTGTATGTCAGTGCTGATTTTTAAATGCAATTGTTTTTTTTTTCTTCACTATAGCTCACAACATTAGCTGTCAGTTTCCCAGAAGCTAAAGGATACTTTGTATCTTTTAAGAAACTGAACGGAAACATTGTTTCTTTTGGGGAAATAAACTAAAATAAACTCTCTCTCTTTTAGCTGGAGGGGGAAAGTGACAGATTAATTTCTGAACTACTGTATAGTGAAGAAAAAAAAAACAGTAATTACATTTAAAAACTGGCACCTGAGTGTAAAATATTTTTTTTAATTGCCAGCAATTCTTTTATATTTAGCTGTCAGTGGGGAACCCCGCTGACAGCTGAATCATTAACACATGGTTGTCACTACTAAAATACCTTATGAGTTAATAAAATAACTCATGCGTATTTTAGTAGCGTTTACTGTTTTTCTGACCTTCGGAATGGATTAATTGGTTTTCAATGCATTCCTATGGGAAACAGTGTTTCGGTTTACGAATTCTTCACTATACAAAATGTCCTGCAGAACGAATTAAATTCGTAATCCGAGGTATTACTGTATACCCAACAAGGACCAGCGACATACTGGTACATCACTGGACTGCAGGCATCATCCTGGTATAGTTTTTTTAGCCGGCAATCGGCTTTCATGTAAAAGCAATCCTAGTGGCTAATTAGCTGCAGGATTGCTTTTACAAGTAGCGGGAAACAATGCCCTCTTCCCCCACGGCCTTCTCGGGCAGTCCCATGCCATCGGGGCAACCTGAGAATGCAGCCGGTGTTTCTGCCAGCTGACCATAGAGCTGACTGGAGACCAGATGGGCGCCAATCATCTCTAAAATCATTGTAAATTGGGAAAGCATCTGATCACACCGATCTTGGTTTGGTTAGATAATGTAAGGGCAGAGGAGATAGCTAGAGTCTGATAGACCCCAGATTTCTCAAAAAAAGAATATATAACAATGCCCATTGAAGTTATTTTCAGGGATCCCGGCGCCTCGGCGGTGCGCGCATGCACAGAGCGCCGACTCGTCCAATCCAGCGAGCACTGAATCCTAGGCGATCGCGGCGGCGGCCGCACATGCGCACTAGCGATCTCGGCCGCACCAATGAGAGCACAGGGCGGCCTATTTAAACCTGCCCTGTGCATCTCCAAATCGCCTTCTGGTCTTGTCCTGTTCCTGTGTTCCTGGTTAATCCTGCGTTCCTGATACCTTGTTGCTGACCCAAGCCTGCCCTGATACTGCTGCCTTCTCCTGCTCTGATCCCTGGCTACGTCCTGACTATTCTTTACCTGTTCCTGATTGCCTGATCTCCCGTTACTGAACCCGGCTTGTGACCCGTTATTCTTCTGCCTGCTGCTCTGCACTGTCTGCTCCGCTGTACTGACCCGGCCCGTCTGACCACGCATACCTCTTCACGTCTGGCTCTCACCTGCTCTACGCCATTGGCGTCCGCCTCTACCACAGCTGGTGTTCCTCGGGGGTCGCGACCTGGTCTCAGGCTGCTTCAAGTCCATCCCCACCATCAGGGGCTCTGGTGAACCAGCAGACTGAGACTTAGACTCCGCTCCCTGGGGAATTCCGGCCAGTGGGCTCCTAGAGGCTATCGCCAGTCGGCTGCTGACAGTTATAGGGGATATTTGCATTCCCTGTGATAGCATTAAAAGTGATCAAAAAAAAAATGAAGGGGACAGTGTTAACCTCCCTGGCGGTATGATTATTTCAGATTTTTGGTGCTGATAGCGGTACCATTATTTTGCATGGAAACATGTCGTTTTTTTATTGTAAGCCTGTAATTTTTAGAAATAACTCACTGAAATCTGTCCGAACAAGAGTCTAGTAAACATTCCGGATATGATAAAACTTGACACACAAAATCATAAATTATAATGTAATATATAATAAAAAATAATAATACAATAATAAATTTAATTCAATAATATAATCAAACCAAAAACACTGAAATTTGAAATATAGCGCCAAGTTCGCACATCACTGAGCAAAGTCACAAAATCATTTTCAGTGTCTGATGACGAATTTCCCCACAAATCATTATCACTCAATTCTGCAAGTGGTTCTGATTTACTATCGCTGTTCTCTAGCCGGTCTAAAACCGCTTTTGACCTAAAAGGACGCTTTTTGGATGCCATGGACTTTTCTAAGTTTCCAGGCAGAAAGAACAATCAAAATGCAGGCAGGGCACAGGACAAAGCACTAGGGACAAAATGTATGTGAAATGCTTTGATACAGCAATGTTTTGCTATGTAATATTAATTTACAAAAAAATGACAGTTTTTAAATTTGCCGCCGGTTCCGGCCCCCGTACATCCCGACGTCACAGGGACCAGAACACGGAAGCCGGATGCCGGCATCGGCCAGAGGAGTTGGCCGGGGACGCTGCAGGAGGGACATCGCGGGAGCGAAGGACAAGGTAAGCACTGCAGGGAATCCCTGAGCAACGCCACATGGTAAGCCCGAGTGTAGCTCAGGGATACCGCTTTTGGTACTGAAATTTCACTCCGAGCTACACTCGGGAATACCGCCAAGGAGGTTAAAATAATTTAAAAAAATCAAAATAACAAAAAAAAAAGTACCCTTGCCTCCACACGCGCATCTGCATTCGTGAGCGTTGACCCTGTGCCAGTATGGAAACAGCGGTTGCACCATGCATGTGAGGTATCGCCACTAACATCAGATCAAGGACAGTAATTCTAACACTAGACCTCCTCTGTAAATCTAAAATGGTAGCTTGTAAAGGCTTTTAAATAGTTGCCTATGGATATTAAAAACGTATGCAATTTGTCACCATTGCACGGAGCATGCACAGTTTTAAAGCATGTCCTGTTTGGTATCCATTTACTTGGCATACCATCATCTTTTATATTGTACCAAATATAATATTTAATATTGTACCATGTTTGCCAATATTTTGTGTTTTTGTGCATTAAAAGTAAAGTGTATTTTTTAAAAAAAAATTGTGTTTGAAAAATCGCTGCATGAGTACTATGTGCCATAAAAAATTGCAGCACCCACCATTTTAATCACTAGGGTGTTTGGTTTAAAAAATATATAATGTTTGGGGTTTTAATTAATTTCCTAGCAAAAAATACTGCTTTTTTTCATGTGAACAAAAAGTGTCAGAAAAGGCTTGATCTTCAGTTGGTTAGAAGAGTGAGTGATGTGTGGCATAATAGACATGGAAAACCTCCTGTGCTCCTATCCTAATCCCTACAAACCTAATAGAGCTGCCAACATCCAGTCATATACCTGATGATGTAAATGTAAAATACAGAAAAAATGATGTGGCACTACTTAAAATAGTGTATGTGAAATATCTGCATATATGTGGAAGATATTAAACTGCATATAATTATCACAAAATAATACAATAAATAATATATAAACCTCCCAGGTGCTGTCTACAATGTGAGTACAATCTATATAAGATCAGAAAAAGTGAAAATAGTAAATAAGAAATATTTTGCTTTAAGTTTCAAAAGACATTTATCTAGGTCTCCTATTCTAAGACCCAGATCATATTTGCCAATAATCCAAAAGCCTTACCATCATATTTTAGTATAATATGTCGAGCAATATCGTTCACATGTTCAAGAACTTGTCTCCTAAATATTTTCCTACATATATTAGGGGGCATGGGCATTTTTTTTTTTGTTTACAAACAATTTTATTGTTTTTAATGAAATAGGCTGCAAAGACAACATTACAGCATCTAGTAAAATATAAAGCAGAAACAAAGCACATCTGTAATATACATTCCAAAAAGGTTCAATCATGTAAGGCATAAAAATTAAGTGTATGAGCAAGACAGATGAGAGGGCAGGCAGAGCAATAATGGCACCAACAGAAAAACACGATCAATTGAATCATAAATATTCATTATTCAGATAGTAAATGTCTGAGTTTTCCAAACCTCCCTCGTTCTGTCAAATAACTGCATCCTATCCAGTAACATATAATGAATTCTCTCCATGAGCATCACTGTATCAACTCTCTGCAAAACAGGGCAATGGCACCGTGGGCGACCTCCAATGCAGGGCAATGGCCCACAGGATAGAAACACAGACGATATGGATTAGCCTCATTGGCCTGTCTGTATTCCCGAGATACAGACTCCCAGCAGGCAAGACTGCATAGACAGGTGCACAGGGGCATCTGCCACAGCAGAGCCCACTTCAGAGATTTTGAGCCATACCAATGAAAGGCTTTGGCAAGCCCAAAATATATGCACCAAGGTACCAGCTAGGCCACAACCCCGGAAACACAGGTGGGACATCCCTGGACACATGACACTCAGCCTAGAAGGGGTATAATACCAGCGGGTTAATACTTGGAGGGCCGTCTCCCAAACAGAAAGAGATATAGAGCTCTTACATATATTATCCACCATGGAGTCCCAATCCTCTTCAGAGAAAGTGACATCACTATCCGCCTCCCATTTCTGTCTATATAAGGGGGGTGAGGAATAGATAGTTACCGAAAAAAGACAATACAAATCCGAAATAAGACCCCTGCCCCTAGGAGAGTGACGGCTAATACGTTTGAAAAAAGTAATCGGGGACGAAGGTGTCAGATCAAAATGTGTATGGAAAAAATGTCTTATTTGCCTATAACGATACTATTCCCGAAGCGGGATATCAAAAAGTGTGCATAGTGCATGGGCATTTTAAAGCATAAATCACCCCCTCTGTGATGCAGTTATAGAAATCTCTTATTTTATTAATCTCCCCATTTTTAGGGTTAACAAACTCCTTGGTATTGCTAAAGAAAGTACACACCTTACAGTGACCACACCTGAAACTACCTTTTAGTTTCTCAGGTAGCCAAATGTGTTTCATTGATGTATTAGAGGTTTTTTTCTAGATGATTATGTACGTCTCTCAAATTCCTACCCCATCTGTAGGTTATCTTGGGGTCTTTAGATAGGATCTGTAATAGATATTTGTCCTCATGCAAAATGTTCCAATATCTCTTTATGATTTTGAAAATCTGCCCTGATTGATTTGAATATTTACCTATGATACACATGCCTTGCTGGTCATTCACTTTTATGGTTTTCTGACCAAACAGAGATTCCATTGGAACCCTTTTCACTTGTTCATAGGATTTATTCAAATCAGTCTTATGATAGCCATGTCTCATAAATCTGTCAAACAATTTTTGACTCTCCATTTGGAATGCCCCTTCCGTTGAGCAATTTCTCTTGCTCTCGTAAATTGACCAGTGGGAATTCCTCTTTCAAGGCTGCTGGATGTGAACTTCCCCAATGTAACAGGCTATTCGTAGAGGTCGGTTTTCAATAGATTGTTGTATTAATATTGCCTCCTTCACCCCTTTTAATCTCCAAGTCCAAAAAATGCTATCATTTTTAATTTCACGCGTGAAGTACATCCCTATATTGTTTTGATTTAAGGTGGCTACAATTTCCACGAACAGATCCTTTTGACCCTGCCATAATATTAACACATCATCAATGAATCTTGTCCACATAAGAATGTGTGTGTCAGGGATCCGGGTATGACCAGAGATGTGTGGACTGACACAGGGAAACACAGGCTTACAAGTAAGGTGTAAAACAATATAATTTTTTAAAGGTTATACAATACACAAACGCAGTGCAAACAAACCAAACCTAAACTAATATAAATATGTACAACAAAGTGCAAACAAAATCCAAACCTTAACTGATATAAATATGTATGGAGCACAAACGTAGTCAGGCAGGCCGGGTCGGTAGCTAACGGCCAGACAAGGTAAAAAGGAGCAGGCAGAAGAGTGATCAGGAATAGCCGGGGTTGGTACGGGCAGAGTTCAAGCAGTGTCAGAGTCCAGCAGGAGCGTCAGGAGGCAGGGGACAGGATACATGGCACAAGGGAGCAATACACCAAGGCACCGACTGCAGGCCTGGTCCTGCTTTAATACACCTCCTGCAATCAGCCTCAGGTGATGGCCTGTGTAAGGGACCGCCTGACAGCACCTCTATCAATCCCCTGGCAGAGCCTCCCCAGAGTGCGGAGTCTAAGCACCGGAGCACTTGTTCACCAGAGCCCCTGATGGTGGGGATGGACTTGGAGCGCTCCGGTACCAGGTCGCAGCTGCTAGGTATCTCCAACGGGTAGAGGAGTCTGACAGGAGCTCCAGGGGGCTAAGAGTCTGATGTGAGGGAGCCTAGTGATCCCTGCGGGATGGATGAGCTAAATCAGAGTCATACAGGCCGGGTCGGTAACTAGCGGGTCGGTGAGGTACAAAACGGTAGGCAAAGGATAGTCGGGTCACACGCAGGGTCAATACCAAAAGATCAGATTTAAAGGGGAACATCCAGGAGCAGAGTCAGGCAGGCCAAGGGTCAGGACAGGAGAAGGCAGCAAGGTCAAACAATCCAGATCAAGATACTCACAACACAGGTAACAGCATACAAAGACCATTCGGCAACAAGTGTTTGTGCAGAGCTAGTTTAAATAGCCCGCCCTGCACCTGACAGGCGTAGCCTAGGTCCTAGTGCCTGCCTAGTACTGTCAAGACGACAGGTGCGCCTGGGTCCTAGTGCCCTGCCACCTACACTTCTTGGCAGACACCTACGCCTGTGTAGACCCATGGGTCGCGATAGTCCCTGACAGCCTGATTGCAGGAGTGAGACACTGGCTGCTGAGAGCACCCACTGGCCAGCACTGGTACTGCAGCCCACAAGGCAGGTAATCCCCAGCACTACCAGAGATAAGACCATTCCTGACAGTGTGACTTAAAACATTCTAGTTCTTCTATAAAGACCACAGTACACTCCCACCACCCAAGAAAGAAAAACAAATTTTAATCTAACACAAAGATAACCCAAGTAAATACAAAATACAGTTTTTAAATTATTTAATTTAATAAGGGGAAAAAAGCTGCCCAAACCTGCCTGGCCCTATGTGAAAAAGGTAATTGCCACCTAAACCTAATAACTGGTTGTGTCACCCTTGCCGGCAACTACTGCAATCAAGCATTTGCGATAAATGGCAATGAGTTTATCACATGAATTTTGGCCCACTCTTCTTTGTAGAATTGTTTTTTTTTATCATACAGTACATCACGGGACACAGAGCAGACTATTCATGACTATGTGGGTTATAGGCCACCTATAGGTGAATGGACACTGCCAACCAATCAGAGAGGAGGTCCTCCCCTATATAACCTTTACTACATAGGAAGTACTTCAGTTTTTTCACCAGTGTCTGTAAGGTGGACGGCCACTGAAAGTGTTGCTGTGCTCTTGGAGCATACCTGAAGGTCCAGAACGATTCCATTAGAGAATCGAGGACTTTAATCGGATCCATTCAGAAAGCTGTGAGCCAAAATGGATGGTACCTGAGCCTCGATGGATAAAGAGAAGAATCCTCTGGGTTTTGCCTGTAATGCAGGTTTACAGCGCTGGACCCCACACAGATGGAACCCTGTGCAATTTTAAATATGGCCAAGGAGCTTCCAGCAAGGTGCTGTATGGGTCTGAGGCAGTGGCTTCTCAGTATGGGGATCGGACTCTTGTAGGTCTGTATGACAATGCTCGCCATGATGGGTGAAGGTTGGTGCTTGGTGGAAGTTGGGAACCTGTGGCAGGACTGGTAATATATCTCCTTTTTTTTTTTCTCTGTAAAGAGAAACAACAAAGCTCTAAATTGGAGGGAAAAGGAGAGCTGTTGTTGACTGAGTTTTCCACCAGGGGGAGTTCTCGCGATTGTTCCCGAGATATTCTTGCTTATTTGTTTTCGGCCATTAGAGGGAGTACAGCCGGCCATCAACCGTACGGTGCGTGCGGAGATGCGTGTTCTCCAGGACAGCGCGTGCATGTGCAGCAGCGGCTGGAAACCAAAGTTGGACATATTTGTTTTTCAGGAGGCCGGGACACAGGTGGGTTGCTGCTGGGTAATTTATTGTGGTCGGGACACAAAGCGAGCTATTCAGTAGGGGCAGGTTGAGTACTCCCCTGAGGGGGAAGCATTGGCCAGTCAGTCAGGAGCCGCCCTGGGTGGCTCATAAGGTCAGCATTTGCATTAAGTGTTTTTTTTTTTTTTCAGCACACTACTTGCATAGCTGTATCTTATGGTCTGTGTTTACTAATGGAGGTGCACAAGTTTTATGCTATCTGAAGTATGTCTTCCAGAAAGCGGAGTGGGGGAGGTGCAGCAGGAAAGGGCACTAATGTGCCGCCACAAGGTCCTTGTCATGGCAGGAGCTGAGGAACGGACAGGCAGGCCTAATAACAATGTAAAGCACTGGCTGACGACAACCACCACCCACAGACCGAAGTCCCTCAGGGCGGGGGTCTAAGTCCCAGGCTGCTCTTCACCAGGGCCCCTGATGGTGGGGATGGACTTGACGCAGCCAGGAACCAGGCTGCGGCCCCCGAGACACCTCAGTTGCGGTAATGGCCGCCGCCAATGGCGTGTAGCTGGTGGAAAAGACAATAGAGTAGTCAGGCAGGCCGGGTCGACAGCAATGGGACAAAACGGTACAGGACAGCAGACGAGAATCACAGGTCACGAGCCGGGTTCAGCAACAGAGGGTCAGATCAAAGGAGAACACAAAGAATAGTCGAGTCACAAGCCGAGTCAGATTCGAGGAGAGTCATGAGAGTCAGAACAAAGTTATAGCAACACAAAGACACTAGCCACAAGTGCAAAGAGCATGTGCAGACCACAGGCTTATATGTCATCAGCCACACCCCTCTGGGGGATGGACCTCAGAGACCTGAAGGCATAAAGGATTCCCACCATGCTCATCAGAATTCCAAGATGGATGCCAGCACATGGAGTAACATAACCTCTGGGAAAAGGTAGGACCTTGACAGTCCTGAGGAGTCTAGCCAAAGGTATGCTGTAATATCCTCTCCTGAGAGGCCAAAAGCAACTGGGCAGTCTGAGACGCTGCATCTATCTGGTATTGTGGCTACTAGTGGGACATCTGCCTCTGCATATGTAACCAAGGATTATCTTGCTTCAGCCTTAGCGGGGTTAGAAGATAAGATCACTGGGCTGATTGCATCGGTTTCTCAGGGGACTAAGAAACAGGATAGAACCACCAATCCTGCAGCAGGAATGGGTGAAACCCAAGGATGAGGAAAAACTAGAGGAAGGTCAGGCAATAGAATCTCTGTCTGAGGAGTCCCATCCTGAGGAGAAGCAGGCAGTCTCTGCCTCTCAGAGATTTTTAGTCCAGGACCTCACTGATATAGTATGGTTTGGATTCAGGCAACCTCTGATAGAAACCTCTGAGGTTACTTCTCCTTCTCTGGGCTCTTTGAAGCCTCCACAGAGTACCTAAGCTTTTCCGATGCATCCTCTTCTGGAGCAAATTATGTATGCTGACTGGGATCACCCAGACATGGTTTCTTTTATTTTGTACCCCATGGAAGAAAAGTTTGTTAAGAAATGGGTTTGCCTGTAGTCGATGCAGCAGTTTCATCCCTGACTAAATCTTTAACATCCTGTGGATAATGTCCAGGTTTTCAAGGATCTAGCAGATAAGAAGCTGGAATCTTTCCTTTAAAGCCTCCTTCTCCCTGGCAGGTTCTGCCGCACAGCCAGCTGTGGCAGCTATTGGCATTTGCCAGAGTCTTTCTGACCGTGTCAAGGCTGGCTCTGAGGTATTGGACATCCAGGCTTCAGGGTTGGCCTGTAAGGATTTAGTCTGACAATGCGACAGCAATGGCGTACAGCAACCACCAGGGTTGTATCAGGTGTCGAGGTGCTCAGAAGGAGGTGAACTACATTCTGGCCTGGGCAGAGAGATATGTTCCAAGTTTGTCAGCAGTGTTCATTCTAGGTGTGGAAAATTGGCAGGCGGATTATCTCAGTTCCCGGCAGTTGATTCCAGAGGAATGGGCTTTGCATCCCGATGTTTTCAAGGAAATCTGCCAGTGATGGCGTTGCCTGAATGTAGATCTATTGGCAGGTTCGACAACAAGGTCGGTCTTTTTGTTATCAGGGACCTGTTATCAGTTTTCATTGATTTATGCCTTTCCTCCGATCCAGCTGCTGCCATGTCTCTTACGCAGAATTTGGGAGGAGTCTATTCCAGTGATACTGATTGCTCCGGCCTGGCCCAGGAGGGCCTGGTACGTGGATATAGTGAAGATGACAGTGAAGGTTCCTGGGTCCCTGCCATATCGGCCAGACCTGTTGTCTCAAGGTCCTATATTGCACTCAGCTTTACGGTTGCTAAATTTGACATCGTGGCTATTGAAACCCAGATCTTGGAGGATAGGGGTGTGTCAGATTCTGTCATTCCCATCATGTTGGGTGCAAGAAAGTTAGTCTTTAGGAACATTTATTACACAACCTGGAAGGCTAACATTTCCTGGTGTGAGGTTCACAAATAGCACCCACAAAGGTATGTGATTGGTAGGATTCTGTAATTTCTTCAAACATTATCTGTTTTTTTTCAAGAGGCCCATTGTGTCTCACTCTTTGGTTCTCACTCTTTTCATGTGTATTGCTCCTCTTGTCAGGTTGCCTTTGTGTCCTTGGGACCTGAACTTGGTTTAGGAGGTTTGGCAAAAAAACACCATTTGAACCTACTGAAAGATTCCACTGGTCCTGTTGACTCATAAGGTGCTGTTTCTAGTGGCAATCACTTCTGCGAGAAGGGTGTCGGCGCTGGCAGCTCTTTCTTGCAGAGAACCATTTCTGGTTTTGCATCATAATAAGGTGGTGTTGAAACCTCAAACAACTTTTTTTACCAAAGATGGTTTCTTGTTTTCATCGTAATCAGGACATAGTTCTGCCTTCATTCTTTCGTAGGCCTCAGACAGCAAGAGAAAGATCGCTGCATATCTTGGATGTGGTACGAGCTGTAAGAGTCTTCTTGAAGGTGAGAGCACATGTCAGGAGGTCAGATACTCTGTTCATGCTGCCAGAGGGGCCTAGGAAGGGGGGGCGGCATCCAAGGCGACTATTTCACATTGGATCCAACAATTGATCATTCAAGCCTATAGTTTGAAAGGTAAAATCCCACCCTTTCGGGTGAAGGACGATCGCTGTCACCAATATGTGACAGGCATGATGGGACCGTGGGACTCCAGAGGCACCAGCAGCTTCAAATAGCTGTTTATATTGGTGACAGCGATTGTGGGATTGTCGCATATTGGTGGCACCAATTCCGCGGTCATGACAACACACACTATACGTCGCCATCAGAATGAAAAGGGACTCTATGGTAGGAGACCCAGGAAGACTCCACTGCTGACACAGAAACCTAAAAAAGCCATATTGGAGTTTGCCAAAACCTACCTGAGGAAGCCAAAATCTTTTTGCTGCTTCAGGCACTAGGTGTCTTGACCATGTGCATGGCATTATGAAATCTAAAGACTACCAAAGAATTGTGGGGTGCAATGTAGGGCTCAGTGTCAGAAAGTTGGCTCTCCATCAGAGGTCATGGGTCTTACAGCAGGACGACTCAAAGTACATGTGCAAAAAGCATCCAGAGATGGTTTAAGACAAAGCGCTGAAGAGTAGGGAACTGGCCAGCAAAGATTCCAGTTCTCAATCCCATAGAACACCTGTGGAGAGATCCCAAAACAGCAGTTTGGAAAAGGAACCCTTCCAATCTGAGAGACGTGAAGCAGTTGGCAAAAGAAGAGTAGTCCAAAATTCCAGTAGAGAGTTGTAAGAAACTGTGTAGAGTCCTCCAGAGTCTTTCAACTGTGCATAAACCTTCTATTCGGCCACCAATAACCAATGCTCACAAGCGGAAAGGCCTGCATTGAGCAGAAAAATACATGAAGACTAATTTTCAAACAGTCCTGTTCACTGATGAGTGCCGTGCAACACTGGATGGTCCAGATGGATGGAGTAGTGGATGGTTGGTGGACGGCCACCCTGTTCCAACAAGGCTGCAACGTCAACAAGGCGGATGTGGAGTCATGTTTTGGGCCGGAATCATGGGAACAGAGCTGGTCAGCCCCTTTAGGGTCCCTGAAGGTGTAAAGATGACCTCTTCAAAGTATATGGAGTTTATGACTGACCACTTTCTTCCCTGGTACAGAAGGAAGAACTATTCTTTCCGTAATAAAATCATCTTCATGCATGACAATGCACCATCTCATGCTGCAAAGAATACCTCTGCATCAGTGGCTGCTATGGGGATAAAAGGAGAGAAAGTGATGGTGTGGCCTCCATCCTCCCCTGACCTCAATCCTATTGAGAACCTTTGGAGCATCCTCAAGCAAAAGATCTATGAGGGTGGGAGGAAGTTTACATCCAAACAGCAGCTCTGGGAGGCTATTCTGACATCTTGCAAACAAATTCAAGCAGAAACTGTCCAAAAACTCACAAGTTCAATACATGCAAGACTTGTGAAGCTGCTATCAAATAAGGGGTCCTATGTTACAATGTAACGTGACCTGTTAAAATGTTTAAAAAGTTAAAATGTTGTTAAGTTTGATTGAAATAGCTTTTGATTTCAGTAAATATGCTGCAAACACAACAAATGACAATTTTCAGTTCTTTACAACCTATAAAGTGTTTTGAAACTTGCTGTGCGTAATAATTTGGAACAGTGCATTGTAAGTTTTTTATGTTTAAAAAAAATACTGTTATCATTAGGAGGTTTGTTCAATAAAATTTGAATTGTACTCTTAATAGTTGATAACATGAGAATTATGCTGATTGTTATTTACATCAATTATTTAGGTAAATTAGAAAAATATAATTTGCATTATAATTTGGAACACGGTGTATATATAAATATACAGAGACCAACAGCACAGCAAAGAGATATCAGAGAGAGGTGAAAGGGTTAAGGTACTTGCCAAAGTCCTGGGTTAGCAGATCCAAGTTTCAGAGCAAAAGGGCACGGGTCTCCCCAGATGGTACTGATGTTAAAAAGGGAGATGTCTTCAACTTCCCTCTCTTAGGCCTGACAGCCCAATTTGTAGTTCCCCAGCAGGGGGTGTCTCTGAAGTCAAGGACCAATACCCCGTTTTGGGCGTGGAGGTCTGGGCGGATACCTCAACTATAGCCAAAATCTCCCCTAACTAATATTTTGGCCAATAACTTTCCATCTGCACAAGTGACATTCCACCTGCGGGTAGATTATTATGCAGACACGTCTGAGGATTGATTAGATATAAAATATGAAATTATACACTGAACGGTTCCCGAGATCTGCTTTTCTGCTTTCCTATGTATTCGAGACAAGGAGAGTGACCTATCAAATTGTTTGTCTCCTCTTAGCCAATCTGACGATATGTCTGTTTTTTATGTAAGTCTCTCATATTCCAAGATATGCAACATAGGAGAAAAATGGATTCTTACAAAGGTTATCTAGTTCAATGTCTTTTGAACTCCTGGGAAGGCTGCATTATCTTTTTATGAGGTGTTATATGGCACAGGTTGCTCAGACAGCCAGGCACCTTGCTCTGAGAGGTGTTTTATAGCTCTGGGCTCCCTGCTGGCTCTAGCCTGCCAGTGACCCACAACCTGATGTCACTGTGGCTGAACAGAGAAGAAGGGGGAGAATGGGGGGGGACATGGAGAACTCTTAACAAAATGGAGGCTGCGTCCTTCACTGTGTGTACGCTGATTACATGTGCTGACACAGTTGGCGACGTATAATGTGTGCATGAAGGTCAGCTTGAATTTGTCTGGAAGCTGATTGAGGTTCTTTATCCACAATTTGAACAATCCCTCATTGCAATTTTTGATAAATTTTTTTCTTTTGCCCAGGGAGATTAGCTACAGTGTCATGGGCTGTAAACCTCTTGACAGTGTTGCTCACAGTGGACACAGGAACATTAGGATCTCTGGAGATGGACTTGTAACCTTAAGATTTTCCTTGCTTTTTCACAATTTTTGTTCTCAAATCTTCACAGTTCTTTGCCTCTCTTCCTCTTCTCCATGCTCCATGTGGCACAAAGAGACGCACAACAGAAAGGTTGAGTCAATTTTCCCCATTTTAACTGGTTGCTGGTGTGATTTCTATATTGTTAGCACCTATTAATGAAAACAGGTTAGTTTAATTACAAATTACAGGAGCACCACAAACTTGGAATACAAGCTTAGACTTTGAGAAGGTGCAAATAATTTTGTCCAGTCCATTTTTGGAGGTTTGTGTGGAATGACCTTTTGTTTCTCCACTTTTTTGTGTCATACCAATACAAACAAAAGAAATAAACGTGAATGCCTAAACATTTGTAATTGCAACAATTTTCTGGGCGAAGTGGTACATTATCTCACAGAAATGCAGGGGTGTCAATATTTTTGGCCACGACTGTGTGTGTGTGTATAAGGGCCTGGTAGCCCATGTTTATTAAAAGACAAGAAACAAAAGTCCAAAATAAGCTTTCCCACACAGGGGTTCTTCTCCAGTTGTAAATACGAAAGAAAAATTACCAAGCCTCCTGGCTACTCCTCATTAGCACTGCTGGTCAGCAAAACCTCTGCTGGTATGGGTCTCCCAGACCACTGGCTATTGCCGGCACACAGCGTTGGACTCCTTTAGTGCACACAGCATCTGTCTCAAACAGAGACTCTCCATAGACATGGATGGATAGATGAGTTGGCTCTAAATATTAAAAGTTAATTAAATGGTGTTTTTGATTTGTGGTGCTCAGATGCAGTGTAGGTCCACTTTAAATTCATTAACCAGATGCCATGGGTAAATTCACTAACCAGATGCAATGGAGAAATGCAGCAGCAGTCCTCCCCTCAGCTGCGCATTGTGACGGTAGCTGAGCAGGAGCTTTTACTCATCATTTTTTTTCCAACTGTATCTATTATTATTTTATAGACAACAACAAAACCTAAAAGAAAAGGAATGACATGTGAGTTCTACCCATCCAAGGGTGCAAAGAAATGATGGCAAAAGTACTAAATGAGCATACAGATAGCACAATGTCATTATTGTGCAGTATACCATAATAAATACAGAATAACAATGGGAAGAAAAAGGATTTGTTCTTTCGCCCTAAGGTGGCTGCCAGTGACTTTCTGCAGCCGCCTAGTCAGCTAGAAATATAAACAGTGGGTGTCACCGTGGAAGCAATACATCAAATAATCAGGATGATGCTGTGGTCGGGTCAGCTAGCCACTTGGACCACACCTTGTCATATTTTGCTGGGCAACCTCTGTTGATGTATGTATCCGTGTATAGTGGACAGGTTTTGGAATTGGCTAGAAAAGGCATTGGAGAGTTGTAGATGTTGGAAGAAATATGAAGGGGGGACATTGAATTCAGAGGATAGCTGAGACAGTGGCTTTAACGTATTGCCCTCCACTTGATGAAAAAAAAAAATGTGTAATTTAGCCCACGCTTCTGGTTCAGGCAGCATGTAGAGGTGGGGTAGAGCAGTGTTCAACCACAGGGGAGTATTGGGTGAAACTGCCTGTTTTGGGAATTGTTCACACTCTAGGCCAGCTCTACAGGCTCAGATGGTGATGACCATGGAGGGGGTAAGTGGATATTGGGCATTTGGGCCACGGAAGAGAAGAAGCTGGAGAGCCTTGAGGGAGAATAAGGTTTCTGCTTCAAGTACAGTGGAGGTGTTGGTGAGGTCTGGAGAAAAACACCAAGCCGCAGTGACTGAGTGGCCAAAAAGTACTTGTGGGTGTCAGGTAAGGCCAAACCTCCACAGGTGGTAGGATGCACTAGGGTGGACAATTTATATCTCAGGGATCTGGGACCCCATAAGAAGGAAGAAAAAAGTGGTTTGGTTGATCAAAAAAGTATTTTGGGATCCAGGATAGGGAGTGGTGGAAAAGATGGGAATTTGGGAAGAATCTTCATTTTCATTAAGTTGATCAGGTAGGTCTATGTTGGCTGCCTCTGGTGATCTGTGAAAACTCATCTCTTCAGGCCTCCAATTAGATATTTATCACTTCCATCAGCTCCTCCCCCATAGTTATAACCTTTTGTACCACCTACCCCACCCTATTAGATTGTACGCTATTTTAAGCAGGACCCTCTTTTTTTTATTATTATTATACAGGATTTCTATAGCACCAGCAGTTTGCACAGCACTTTGCAAAATAAAGGCAGTTACAGTTACAATACAAGAGAAGGGTTTTCAGGGATCGTCCAAAGGTGGATAGATTAGGAGATAGTCGGACAGATTGGGGTAGAGAGTTCCATAGGATGGGAGAAGCTCAAGAGAGGTTTTGGAGGCGAGCGTGGGAGGAGGTGGCATGGGAACTAGAGAGCAGGAGGGCCGAAGAGAGCAGTTTGGTTGGTATTTTGAGACCAGGTTAGTGATGTAGCTGGGGGCCGAGTTGTGGATGGCTTTGTAAGCTGTTGTCAGTACTTTGAATTTTATTTGTTAGGTGAGTGGAAGCCAGTGGAGGGATTGGCAGAGAGGAGTACTAGACACTGACCCGTTGGCAAGGTGGATGAGTCTGGCAGCAGCATTCATAATGGACTGAAGAAGGAATAGCTATGTAAAGGTAAGCCAATGAGGAGGGATTTGCAGTAGTCGAGGTGAGAGATAACCAGGGAGTGAATTAGAAGCTTTGTATTGTCATTGGTTAAAAATGGGCATATTCTGGAGATGTTGCAGAGGTTGAGGCAGCATGATTTGGACAGAGATTGGATGTGTGCCTGAAAGGACAGTTCAGAAACTAGGGTTACACCTAGCACCCTGGCATGCAGGGACAGGTTGATAGTTGGGCCATTGATCTTGACAGAGAAATCAGAGGAAGGGGCATGTGGGGGAGGAAATATTATGAGCTTGGTTTTGGATAGATTAACTTTGAAGAAGTGGTGTGACATCCAGTTTGATATGTGTGTTAGTAAATCAGTGATACTGAAGGAAATTGATGGAGTGAGCTGAGGGGTAGAGAGATAGATTTGTGTGTCATCAACATAGAAATGGTATTGGAAACCATGGGAAGTTATCAGCTGATCCAGGGAAGAGGTGTAGATTGAGAATAGGAGAGGTCCAAGGACAGAATTTTGGGGACCTCGACGGTAAGAGGAATAGAAGAGGAGTAAGTGACACTGAAGGTGTGGTGAGATAGATAGGCAGGATGCGAACCAATGGAGAGTACAGTCACAGAGATTAAGGAAATAGAGTTTTTTGAGGAGGGGGTGGTCAACTGTATCAAAGGCAGCGGAGAGGTCCAAGAGTATGAAATGGCTGAAAATTAAATTAGCTGTTATTAAGTTTGTTTGTGAGTTTTAGGAGAGCAGTTTCTGAGGAGTGTTGTGGGTGAAATCCAGACTGAAGGGGATCAAGAAGGTTATTCTCAATGAGGTGGCAGCTCAGCCGGTTGTAGACTAGACGTTCAAGGAGTTTCAAGGCAAAAGGGAGTAAGGAGATGAATCTTAGGTTGTTAAGATTGGTGGGGTCCAGTGAGGCCTTTTTAAGTATGGGGTGACTAGTGCATGATTTAGAGGGTTAGGGAAGATGCCAGTAGAAAGGAAGAGATTGAAGATATGAGTTAAAGGGTTGTCATGGAAATTTTGTATTGTTGGTCGAACTTTAAATGTGTCATATATTCGTGTTATTCATATGTCTCTCGTGTGGCTTAATTAAAGCTCTGAAGGCTGCAATTGGGCCATGCACATGTACAATGTATGTATTACAGTACTCAGCTTGGTAATGGATGAGATGGCAGATCTGCGCTTATGGACCGGCGTGTATACCACCACGGCATTCCATGCGAATGCTGCTGTCAGTAGACCGTGGGCCTGTATCCACATATCAGCAGCATAGTACCACGTGGGCTTCATAACGCAATGCGCAAGCGGTGTGAACTCCACGTGTAGGCTTATGCATATCTTACAACCCATTACTAATCTGAACTGTATCTTGGATGGATGTGTTTTAATAAAGATCGTATCGGGCCCATCCAGGTACAGACTGGTATTTTTAGGAGATGCTTGTGCAGAGAATTTACATACCAATAGAAGCTAGTAGGACAGGAAATATGACCTCAGATGGCTCATAGGGGGGAAGGGGAGGAAGTCTGCTGACCTCAGAAGACTCATGGGGGAGGACCAGTGATAGATAATAGCAAAGGCTATGCTCCAATTGGAATGTACATCCTCTGTATAGGTACTCCCCATTGCATTGTTCGGTGGGAGGGGATTGACTTTATTCATGTGGGGGGCATATGTGTATTTTTAATAAAACAGAGAGCTGAGCCTGAAGCCGGCCCTTATGTGGATTGCAACCAGCCTTAGAGTGTCGTGTGATCATTCTAGGGTAACGGAGCTCCAATCACCCACATTTCAACAGAACCAAAGTATTTGGATGGGCAGGAATCGTGTAGTTTAGCTGCAGTCGTGGTAAGCGAGATTCGCACAGCTTTATGGGGGATTTCTGCGCATCCAACTGCGAGTACTCACGGTAAGGAGAAATTCGTTAAAGCGAATTTCCAAGACAGTTTGGCGAGCCTGGTGGATACTAACGCATATTCTTGCGTAGCTAACCAAGAACGAGGGGGGAATGAACTATCATGAACTAGCAAAAAGTATGCCGGCACATTTCAGGTCTCTCTGCCATTAAGAGGATCGCTTTTTGCGTGTTCGTGTGGCTGATTTCGCTCTCTGTTAGCTAACAAGAAATACCGCTTAACAAGGACCTCGTTTTTTGTCCTAAACTCTTGATTTGTGGGTGAAAGACAAGGGTTTGTCTCTGCGGAGAGCAGCAGAGGGGTGGGTTTGGTTGGCTGGATTTGGTCAAGTTTAAAAATCTTCCAACCAAAAATTAAACGGGTATATGTTTTAGCGGGTAAAAGTTGTTGCATAGTGTTAGGTAAGTATTTGTGGGCTGTAGGTACTGTGGTAATTGCTTTACCCCCTCCACGTGAGGTAATTATTACAGTGCTGAAAGGCTTAGGTTAATTGTTAACTGTTGTAAGATCTCTGTGTGTATGTAGTCTGTACAATGTTTTGTGGTACTACTGCTCCCAGCAAGCATGCAGCAGGGGGTCCTTTCTGTTACATGTGCATGTTAGTGTGATATGTTGGTGTTTTATGTCCGTTCTGTGATTGTGCCCAAATTGTGTTGTATGTGTGCTTCATATTGTTGTGTAATTGTCCAGTGTATGTTCTGTCTAAAAGTCTGTTTTATGTAAGGGGTTAGAGGCAATTTTGAGGCTAGAGTCTGCCGTGTGCTTCCCTGTGGGGGGCCATTCTAGTGTTACCATGTGCTTCCCTGTGGGGGGTCATTCTAGTAATGACCATGTGCTTTCCCTGTTGGTGGCCATTTTGTTGGCTACCATGTGCTTTCCCTGTTGGTGGCCATTTTGTTGACTACCATATGTGCAGTAATCTCTATGCAATGTGCATGAAGTTTCCTATATGCATTTGACCCATATTGTGTTTTTAATCCAAATTTTTTACAGTTTCATTTGTTTGCTTTTAGCTTTAAATTTGCATATTGCCAGCCAATTTAAAGTGTGTTAAGCGAGTTTTCCCTCACGTGTTCCACATTTAGTGAGCGCGGTGAAGTCTGGGTTTTTGCACATAGATTTCTTGTACAGTGATTATGTTTTTCTTGTGTTTTTCCTGTTAAAAGTAGTTCCTTATTGTAAAGCGGGTTTGTTTTAAGCTGCTGTGTCGCGTGTTTCACGTCCAGCAGACTTTTTGTGTAAACGGTTTTAGGTGGTTGCAGCGAAGATTGCATGTGTAGCGCAGATCGTTTAGCGGTGCTGATAGGAGTGATTTTTGCGTCAGCAACAAGGTTACTTTTGGCGCAGTTTTTCGGTTTACCTCTGTGTAATTGTTTTACTGTGAAACGTCCCGTGTTTTTCATAAGGATCCACTTTGTCCTTTTTAACAGTTTTTCAGGTTGAAAAGAGTTTTTTTCTGTGTGTATTAGGAAAGTTTTTTTCTTTACACAAATTTCCTAAAGGTCAGTTAGTAGGTTTCTGCCCAACCAGTGACCCCTAAGTAACATCCAAGAACCCCTCTTTTTTGTTTTGACTTGTGTTAGCTACTCTGTGCAGGGAGAGAAAAGCCACTTTCATCATTGTGCGGTGTGGCCTGCCAAACACAGTGGGTGATGAGAACCACATAAATTACGCTGTGTGAGTGGGCGGTCCAGGGAAGTATAACACTTAGCCTGGTCACCACAAACACTTCGGGTGGTCAGGATCGCATAAATTGCGCTGTGGGAGTAAGAGGTGTGCTCTCAGTCTGACCGCCACTTGATGCGCTTTGGGTGATCGATAAGTATCACATAAATTACGCTGTGCTGGGAAAGTGGTGGAATCAGGCCTCTCGGTAGGATCCCACCGAGTGCTCCAGGGGGTAAACAGGTACCCGGACGCGGGATATATACCAGTGACTAGTCACGATGGGCAGTAGTCAGTCCATGAAGAGAGAGGGGGAACCAGCCCTCTTCAGGGTAAGGACAGCTGCACAACTGATGAAGGTGAGTTTGGGGGGGAAGTCTACAGAACCCCTCAAAAGGTGGAATAAATGGTCGAAGGGTACCAGATGGGAAATTCCCCGGGAAGGTACATTTGACGCATGGAGGTGGGAAAAATTCATCTCTGAATTTGAACCACGGATGCAGGCGTCAGAACTAGAGATCGCACAGCTATGGCTTCACAGGTCAATCCGATTAGGGAAGCAGGGCATACATAAACTGGTGTCTGTCCGGAAGAACCAGGTGATGTATACCTGGCCTCCAGAGGGAATAAAACAGGAGGATCCGGTGTCAGAGGTGGAGGAAGCTCTTTCAGGGCTGACTCTACTAAGGCAGGCAGGATCAGGGTCTGCTGGGGTTCCCCAACAACCAACAGTGGCTGAGATAAGTATAACTGCACCTGTCTCTTCTGTTAGTGACGTCACTCTTGACATACCATCTGTGTCTTCTGTATCTATGCCTCAGCCTCTGCCTCTACCTCTCCCTTCTCCCTGCTTCACCCCAGCTCCTTCTGTTTCCAACTATGAAGCCTTCTCAACAACCGATTTGCAGACTATCTGTGAATCAAGGGGAATAGACACCCGGTTAAGAAACAGGGCGGATTGCATCAAAGCGCTACGAACCACTGATCAGACCCCTGCCCCCCAGCTATACCCTGATCTGAGGGACCTCAAACCTGAAGGTGCAGTAAGCGAGGTGGTTAATCTAAGCCCACCGATGATGCTGGGTCAGCCCTTGCACTCTTCCCGGACCGAGGCCTATCCAGTCAGGGTGCAGCAATTTGAAGGTCCTCCCAATGCACAGGGGGAACGGACTTTAGGGGAACGGGTAGTTTGGCATGTCCCCTTCACCCCGGCAGAGATCCGCACTATTCTGGCTGAGCTCCCGGACTATCGAGTCAATCCGAGAGGATTTGCTCGAATGTTTGGACAAAACCAGTTCAGCTATGGTATGAGCGGGTCAGATTGTGCGCAGATCCTGCGGGCTAAGGTGGGCATGGAAGTGGCCAGTACAGTGATTGCAGGGTGCTCTATAACCACTCATGAGGAGATGACTTCAGGGGGCAAAGAGTTCTGTACACAGCTAAAGGCAAAGCTTCCAGAAATGTATGGTGCTACCTCTACTACGGACATGATGAAGCTCACCCAGGGTCCTAATGAGGAAAGCGCCTGCTTCTGGCGCCGTCTCAAGCAGACGGCACTGGATGCAGATCTGGAAGTTGGACCTGATGCTCCAACTGAAGGGGTAAAGGTGACCGCGACGCACATTCTGTTGCGGGCCAAATTTTTGGAAGGCATCGATACTAAAATTCGGGAAAGGCTGGTTCTGGCCCGACCCGAATATAATGAGATGTCTATCCCTGCTATCCTTTCCACTCTTGCGGCAATAGAGAGGGAAATGGATAGAAGAAAACAAGACAAGGCCAAAGTTCTTATGTCCCAGACCCCACACGAAAAACCAAGGGATCTGGGTCACAGGAAGGATAGGCCCCCACCCAGGTGCTTCCAGTGCCACCAAACGGGGCACATGAGGAGGAGCTGTCCCCAATTACCTAAAGGTCGGTGGCAGTTCATTCCTGATGAGTCCTCCGCCCCTATGACCACCATGGTAAGTAACTCCTATGAATTCTCATAGGAAGTTGACAAATCGGTGTCGGCCCAGATCCATCTTTTTCTAGAGGAATTAAAATATCCCCTCCCTTGCCTCACCGACACCGGTGCAGCAAGAACGGTCCTGCGAAAACAGGACATCCAAGGCAAGGTACCCCTCTCAGGGGAAAGCCCTCCTAACCCCTACTAACCTCACTATCAAACGATGCACTATTCTTAACCCAGCTTCTCTTCTTCCTGTGTCGGAAGATGAGAAGGGGGGGGAGGACAGCAATGACAGTGCTGAATTTTGCAACACGACTAACAATACTAACACCTCTTCTGCTAACATGTCTTCTTTGTCCACTACTAATCTCTCTTCCAAAGGACACGACTGCATTTCTTTGGTGGAACTGGAGTCAGCGGCGACACACCCCATATCACCCCGAGAGTAGCGGTAAGGTTGAACGTCTTCCGATACCCAAAAACCTTGGCCTGAGTGTCTCCCCATTGCCCCCTATTCCATCTGGAATGCCCCTCGGCAACCACATGGGCTGTCACCCTACGAGGTGTTGTTTGGGGGACCTCCCAAAACAGGGTTGTACTTTCCTCAACAGTTGTCGTCTTTGCATTCACAGCTTACAGGTTATGTGCAATCTCTGCAACGGGAGCTGCAGAAGATACACCATCGGGTTCGCGAATCGCTCCCCGATCCAAATACAATAACAGGTGTTCTTTCTATTGAGCCAGGTGATTGGGTCGTCCTAAAGAAACATCAAAGAACCGGACTCGAGCCACGGTTCACCGGACCATACCAAGTCCAGCTGACGACACCTACCTCACTCAAACTCGAGGGACGAGACAACTGGGTGCACGCAAGCCACTGCAAGAAGCTTTTCAGCTACACCAGAGAATGAGGGGTGTCATTTTCCTTTTTCTTTTTGTTTGTATGTCTTACATGTGTGTGAACGGAGGAAAAGACGGCAGATACCCCAACCTTTTATTTAAAATGCACCTGCGTTTAGCCAGAACCGCCAACAAAACCAACTGTTGGGTATGCTCTAAGCCCCCACCCAGTCATCACATGTCCGCAATGGCCGCTGTTCATGCCCTATATGACATCCGCGTCGGCATGAAAAAGCAAGGGACACCTGGTCAGCCCCCACGTAGACATTTGTCGGTAGAACTTAATGACACATTTTTTAGCAGGTAACATCAGTTTCAGCACCAATATTAGCTCTAGCTCTTGTAGGGCCCTCACCAGTCCATTATGGGTAACTGGGCAGCTAGGCAGCCCTTAGGTGTGCTTTAACATCAGCTTTGGCACAGGTAACAAGTTTGTTGGGACTACCACCTGCGAGGGAGGTGTAACTGTCAATCTGACTAACCAGACTTCCCTTCTGAGTAACCACACTGACCGACCAGACCACGTGTGTTGGAAGGACGGATGTGATGTGCAGACTGAGGGAGCAATCCCCCAGTCTGTGCAACTGTTGCTCAGTGCCAGAGGCCGAACGAGGAACTCCTCCTGTTCTGCTCTGACAGGTCCATACTATTTTCTGTGTGGTTCGGCAGCCTATAGAACATTTCCCCAGAACGCGAAAGGTTCGTGTGCCCTCATAAAGCTAGTCCCCGCATCCTATGTAGTGATGGACCATGAAGAGTTGATGGTCCACAAGAAGGTAAGGATGGCAGGGAGAGTTCGCAGGGAGCTGTTCTCTGAGGGCGACCAGGCATGGGCTTGGTTCCCCTCATGGACAGGATGGGGAATAGAACTTATGAAGCGCCTGAACAATTTTTCTGTCATCGTGGATAGTATGTTTAACGAGACCGTAGAGGCTGTCAGAGAAATTGCCCAAGAACAACGGCAGATGGGAATTTTAGTGCTTCAGGAGAAGATGGCCCTTGATTATCTTTTAGCCGCCAAAGGGGGGTTCTGTGAGTTCATCGGAGAGGATTGTTGTACTTGGATAGAAGACACCGATGACAAGGTCCAGGCCCATATGGACAAAGTTAGTGAACTACAGGGAAAAGCTAGAGCTATAGCTAGTGAGGGTTGGAATCCGTTCAAGGGTTTGGGAGGATTGGGAGATTTCCTGTTCTCCATCGGATCTTGGTTGAAGGAAGTGGGAGTGTATATCCTGATGCTTCTCTTTTTCATCTGCCTTTTATATGCCGCGGTGAGATGTTCCTGTTGCCTCATCGACCGTGTAAGCCAAGCTCGGGCAGACGACCACATCTCCATGCCCGCTCCTGGGATCCCACTCCAACCACTGATCGGAGGAAGACCTCACCAACCATCCACCTTCTCTACAGATTACGTCCTGGCTTCCCTCTAATTTATCTCTCTGAAGACCACATTCTCCAAGACCTTCAAGCAAGCTTCAAACCTCATCATGGTTTGTGTCTGCGATTTGGAAAACCGTCTGGGTCGAGACCAGCCTTGTGTGGCCCCGTCTGCAGGGGCAATTTGAGAATCTATTGCTGGATCTCCCCAGACCACCGTGGGATCACAAGCTTTATTCATACCACAAGTCTGTTTGTGGTTTTTGCAAGAGCCTTCCTGTAGTGAAGGTTCCAACGCTCTTGAGGATCATCGCTTCAATCAAGCCTGTTTGCGTCGAGTCTGCGTCGGGTCTTGTTGTTTCAGGTACCCCGTGGAGCTTTATTCTCAGGGACAACTACAGGAACTCTTTGAAGTTTGAGACTACACCCATCAAGCTGAAGAAGATCAAGAAGGGACACGAGGAGAATATGATAAAACAGGAGGGAATGTCATGGAAATTTTGTATTGTTGGTCGAACTTTAAATGTGTCATATATTCGTGTTATTCATATGTCTCTCGTGTGGCTTAATTAAAGCTCTGAAGGCTGCAATTGGGCCATGCACATGTACAATGTATGTATTACAGTACTCAGCTTGGTAATGGATGAGATGGCAGATCTGCGCTTATGGACCGGCGTGTATACCACCACGGCATTCCATGCGAATGCTGCTGTCAGTAGACCGTGGGCCTGTATCCACATATCAGCAGCATAGTACCACGTGGGCTTCATAACGCAATGCGCAAGCGGTGTGAACTCCACGTGTAGGCTTATGCATATCTTACAACCCATTACTAATCTGAACTGTATCTTGGATGGATGTGTTTTAATAAAGATCGTATCGGGCCCATCCAGGTACAGACTGGTATTTTTAGGAGATGCTTGTGCAGAGAATTTACATACCAATAGAAGCTAGTAGGACAGGAAATATGACCTCAGATGGCTCATAGGGGGGAAGGGGAGGAAGTCTGCTGACCTCAGAAGACTCATGGGGGAGGACCAGTGATAGATAATAGCAAAGGCTATGCTCCAATTGGAATGTACATCCTCTGTATAGGTACTCCCCATTGCATTGTTCGGTGGGAGGGGATTGACTTTATTCATGTGGGGGGCATATGTGTATTTTTAATAAAACAGAGAGCTGAGCCTGAAGCCGGCCCTTATGTGGATTGCAACCAGCCTTAGAGTGTCGTGTGATCATTCTAGGGTAACGGAGCTCCAATCACCCACATTTCAACAGAACCAAAGTATTTGGATGGGCAGGAATCGTGTAGTTTAGCTGCAGTCGTGGTAAGCGAGATTCGCACAGCTTTATGGGGGATTTCTGCGCATCCAACTGCGAGTACTCACGGTAAGGAGAAATTCGTTAAAGCGAATTTCCAAGACAGGGTGTAGGATAGAGCCAGAGGGTGACTGTAGTATTTGAAAGGGAACAGGACCCAGGGGACAGGTGGTTAGGTGGGCAGTAAAAAAAAAATTTTGTGACTTCCTCTATAGTAGCTGGATTAAACAAGGGAAGTATTGGCAATGCGGGAGGACAATGAGTGTACAGTGAGGATGACATCTGTAAAGTGGAGATCTCGTCATAAACTGTATCAGTCTTATTTTTTAAGTGATTAGCGATCTCCTGGGCAGTGAGTGAATTAGTAGGTGCATGAAGAACGAAGTAGAGAATTAAAGGTAGAAAAGAGTTGGAGTCTGCATGAGAGCGTGTTAATGAAAGTGACAAAATAGGTCTGTTTGGCAGCATGGAGGAAGATTTTGGAGGGCAGATTTATATTGGTCGAAGTATTGTTGGGACTTAGTCTTACGCCACAGATGCTCAAGAGCACAGTTATGTTTTTTGAGGCATCTGGTATTGTCTGTTTGCCAGGGATGCAGCGGTTGGGGCTTTATTCTGTGTGTAGTGAGGGGGACCAATGTGTTGTGGGTGGATGACAGTGAACTTTTGTACACAGAAATGGCCAGGTTGGGGCAGGACAGGGCTGAGATTTTGTCAGAGAGACAATCTGTTGTAGAAAAAAAAGAGAAGGGTTAAGATGGCAAAGGTTTCTACAGGTAAGTTTAATTGGAAAGCAAGGAGGAGGAAGCCAAGGAGAGAGTGAAACTAATAAGGAAGTGATCAGAGGGAGGAAAAGGAAATGTTGGTGATGTTGCAAGGAACGGCCCCGCCCTATGTCCAGACCTTCCATGCTTCCCGTCTCGTGTAAATAAGGTAGGACAGTGTGGGGAGGGGGGGGGGGAGCACTGCAATGTTATGAAAGGGACAGGAATCTGTAACATGCAGGAAGGACTGTGATGGGGCAATGTGTGATGAGGAGGGACTGATAAAATAAATATGCAGCGCTGAAGAACATGAAATATATAATGTTAATAATAATAGGTAAACATAAGTTATAGGTGAGCCATATTATTGGCGCAAAAATAGTGAAGTGATGACTGCGCCTATGAGTGACGCATCAATATAGTATAAGCCAAATGATAAGGTGACAATGGTGGTGAGTCCAATCGCAAAATATAATAGTCCATAAAGCGAGGTGCTCTGTGCTGATAATGGCTGGTGCCAAGATCCAGTAAAATTATGCACTTACCAGAAGTACATATAATATACGCATTATATGTATATCCTTATAATAGGGTCATCTGGGTCTGGTCTAGGGCTGCGGGGTCATCAGGCTCAGAAGTAGACACTCAGGATGATGCAACTCACACTCGGGGGTCTCACTCCGCTCACAAACCCATCAAAACAGCTCCAAGAAATGGCTTCACATTCCAGGATGGCTCCAACTTATGGGGCTCGTAATGACCAAGCCAGAGGACAAAATAGTACTGATAGTGGAGTATGTTTATTTATAAGAGTATAAAAGTATCCAGGTAAAAAACAACAAACTCACATGTGGTCACAAAATGGCCACCGGCCTTCCTCACGGCCATGTGCGGCTTGGCGTCAATCCGGTGGGCTCCCCTATGATGAGGAGGGATCTGTTATGAGGGGGAGGGGGCTGTGATTGGGTGTCTGTGATAAGGGGCCTGTAAAGAGGGGTCTTTGATGAGGGGTCTGTGATGGGGGATCTGTGCTGAGGGGAACTTATTGCCTATTCCTGTTAGTAAACAATTTTTTATTAGCCTACAAAATAGCTTGAACAAATTTCTGTGAGAAAGGAAAAAAGCCAGGAGTGCCTTTTGTAAACAAATCAAGAAAAAAAAACCAGGAGGCTTGGGTCTATCAGTCTATGCGGACTACCATGCCGCTACGATTCCAGCTTAAACACATAATTGGTTTCCTCATTCTCAACTACTGCTATGGGAAGAACCTAAACAATCAAGTGAGAACCTCTGTACCTTTCTATTAGCTCATCCCTTGCTTAATGACCCATTGAAAGATCTATCACTAACAATGTAAGCCACGTTACAAGCTTGGAAATCCCCTACAGGGAGGTCTCCTACAAGAGTCAGAGAGGCTGCAGGTGGAAGCTGGAGTAAGAAGGTCTGCAAGAGACCGTTAATGGCCTGAGGACTTGGCTAGAGGAGTCGTGTACAGCAACTAAGCTGTGTGCCTGAAAGAGGTGGTGGTCAGAAGGACCAGTAACTATAGCAGCAGTGCTGCTGAAGAGTAGCCAGGTGGGCTAGTATTTTCATTTGGACTGTATTTTACTGGAGAAAAACCCCTGCATGGGAAATCTTATGTTGGACTTTTTGCTTTGCCTTTTGTTTTAATAAACGTAGGCTACCAAGCCATGAAAATACTGTATTTTTCACTCCATAAGTTGCACTGTTTTTCCCCCAAAAAATGGGGGGAAATGTTTGTGTGTCTTATGGAGCGAATATGGAGTGGCCGGCCCAGTATTCCCCCTGTTGCTACTGTGTTAGAATACCAGGCCAGCCGCTTGGCTCTTCTGTGCAGCAGATCCTGCTCCTCGGTCCCATCTGTTCCTCAGTCAAGCGGTGTCCTCATCATCTTTAGTGTTGGCACCTGACTGTGACATCTTGCGGCTAAACAGCCGGGTGCCCTACTGCGCATACACGAGAAGCGCTGTACTTTGTGAATGGCCCTGTAGTCTTCTGGGACCTGACACGTGTCCCAGAAGACTATGGGGAGAGAGGCGATCGCAGCGGAAGTGGGAGCGGGTACCCCCGCGCTCCCCCCGCAGTCTCTGGTCCTCTCCTGTACTATGCCCGCAGGCTCTGGTCCTCTCCTTGACTATGTCCGCAGGCTCTGGTCCTCTCCTGTACTATGTCCGCAGGCTCTGGTCCTCTCCTGTACTATGTCCGCAGGCTCTGGTCCTCTCCTGTACTATGTCCGCAGGCTCTGGTCCTCTCCTGTACTATGTCCGCAGGCTCTGGTCATCTCCTATACTATGTCTGCAGTCTCTGGTCAACTCCTGTACTATATCTGCAGTCTCTGGTCATCTCCTGTACTATGTCCGCAGTCTCTGGTCATCTCCTGTACTATGTCCGCAGTCTCTGGTCATCTCCTGTAGTACGTCCGCAGTCTCTGGTTGTCAGGGATACGGGTATGACCAGAGATGTGTGGACTGACACGGAAACGCAGGCTTCAAGTATGGTGTAAAACAATATAATTTATTAAGACTATACAGTACACCCAAACACACAGTGCAAAAACCAAACCTCCAATAGATCACAATATGTGCGGGAACACAAGCATAGTCAGGCAGGCCGGGTCGGTAACTATCGGGCAGACAAGGTACAAAGGAGCAAGCAGGAGAGTGGTCAGGAATAGCCGGGGTCAGTGCAGGCAGAGTTCTAGCAGAGTCAAGATCAGGCAGGAAGCAGACAGGATGTAGGTACAAGGGCCTCATGGGAACAAACACAAAGGCACTGATTGCAGGCGTGGTCCTGCTTAAATACATCTCCTGCAATCAGCCTCAGGTGATGACTTGACTGCAGGAGTGAGATTCTGGCTGCTGAGAGCACCCGCTGGCCAGCACTGGTACTGCAGCCCACACAGCAGGTGTGTCATTTCCTGACAGTGTGGGAGAGGCTGTGTGAGGAGCTGCTCTGCTAAGCTCCAGGAAGGCCAGAAAGCCTGGGGCTTGCCTGCCCCAACCCAGCCCAGGTGGGATGTCGGTCCCTGGGCCTGGTTCTACTGGCCTGAAGGCCCCAAAGCCTGGGACCTCAGGTGATTTATTCGGCTTGGACAGGATGGAAGACCCTGGGCCCAGTGGAGAGAAGAAGGCCCCAAAGTCTGGGACCCCAAGTGCCCTGCCCGGCCCAGGCAGGAAGGAGGGACCTGAGCCTGGGTCCAGCAAGGTTAGTAACCCGGAGGGACCTAGTACCAGCCTCCGAATCCCACCAGTGGAGGACCTGGGAACAGCCCCAAAGACGGGGGAAACCTATGCCTCATATCGGGACCGTGTGGTTGTTCGGGCCCGGCTGATTGAGAGGGAGGAAGCTAAGCTGCAGAAGCTCTCATTAGAGCTAAAAAAGCTCCCGGCCTCTTATGCCCGGGTCTGGTCTAGCAAGAGGCAGGCCATGAAGCCAGGCCTGGAGGCCCTGGAGCTCCAGGTCTCCCAGCAGGGACGTTATGTTGATGCACTGCAGCGGAAGAGTGGGGCCTTGTCGGAGAAATATCTGCATGAGGCTAGATTTAAGGCTGCAAGAGGCCGCAGAGTGGCGGCATTGCAGGGGCCAGTGGAAGGGGTCTCCTCTGTAGAAGACCTGTTGGAGGAGCTGCTGGTGGAAGGAGAGAAGGAGCAAAGGCAGGATGCATCTGCTCCAATGGAAGGAGACATGGCGTCTGCTAATGTGCAGGCTGGCGCGGGCGCGGGATCGCAGGAGTCCCTCCCCCCAGGGCACCCGTGGATTGGGGGACCCAAGTGGAGGAGGCAGAGTCAGCGGGAGAGCTCCGTTTTGTGTCAAGGGAAGTTCCGGAGTTCCGTGAATCAGACTTCCGGTTCACAACGGAAGAGTCAGAGGAGGAAGGAAGAAGTGACGTCGTTCCCAGGAAGCCGGCCAAGATGGTGGTGCAGGACTGCACCACGTACGTGAAGCTTGAGTGCATCCCTAAGGAGATGGTCGCCAAGGCTGGCTAACTGCCTGGTGGTAATGGACAGGACTCTGCTAGTCATACGGGTGAGGTGACTTTGGGCACTGGGGCAGCGGGCAGCGCCCCCGAGGGTGGGATGGTGGCGCATGTTGACCCAGTGGCCCGGGTGGATAAGGTTTCTTCCCTGGAGGTAGTCCTGTGGGGCTCCGCCCCCTTGGTGATTGGGCAAGCCCCTGCTTGTTGATCTGTTGGGCAAGTTCCTGTGTCGGGGGTCTCCAATCCTCAGGGTCAGGGTACCACAGTCTCGGGGTCCCATGCCCTCTGTTTCAGCTTCCCCTGCTCCTGGTGGTAGTGTGGGGGTCCCTTCAGTTCCGGCTCCCCCTGCAAGTGCCCCTGGGTCCGGGGCTGCTATTAGTTACTCAGCAGCGGTTAGGGGTACTGTGGGACCAATGGGGTCTGCCAAGGCGAGGGCGGGTAACTTTACTCACCTCTGCGGCTCGCCGCAACGTGGTCCAGATAAAATGGACAGGGGAGGGCCCCCCCTTGGGGAGGATGGAAGTGGTAGACAGAATCCTGGAGATGGGTTTCAAAGCCAGTGAAATCTTTGCTTTTATAGCCCCTGTGGGAACAGAGGAGTATGACGTCTCCTTTGTGAAGCCGGAACACCTGGATCTCTTTTGGCAGAGGTTTGAGGCTACCTATATCTCTAGCCCCAGGTGGGCCGGCTTATCCCCCAAGCTTGTGTCCCGCCAGTCATTGGTAAAGAAAATAACCATACTGGTTCGGAATGAATCTATCCCAGCAGCAGACATTCTGGTGTGGTTAGGCTGGTTTGGGGAGGTGCTTGGGCCCTTGCATAAGGTGGTTGACGACAGGGGGATTTGGACGGGTGGGTGGACTACCACCATCCACCTGAAGATGGAGGGTAATGTTATACAGCATGTCCCTTCTTCTGCCTTCCTGGGTAAAGACCGGCTGGTCATATTCTATGCGGGTCAACCCAGGGTATGCCACAGATGTGGGATGAAAGGGCACTTTGCGGCCACCTGCCCGGTACAGCACTGCTCATTGTGCCAAGAAATTGGGCACCTGGCTAAGGACTGCATGGTCATACGGTGCAATCTTTGTGGTAAGGTGGGCCACTCATACAACAGGTGCCTGGAGGCTTTGCACAATCTCCCTGAGAGGGAGCTGATTCAGGAGTTTGACAGGAAGGATGCAGAGGAGGCGCTGGTTGAGAAGGCCATGGCGCTTGCGGCAACCCTTGCAAGGGAGGTCGGGCCTGCTGAGGCTGCAGCTGCCTCTGCCCCATCTGGTTTGGTCGGATCCCCTAGAGCAGGGGTCTGCAACCTTTAAGACATAAAGAGCCACTTGGACCCATTTCCGAGAGGGAAAAAAAGACTGGGAGCCACAAAACCATTGCAACATTTAAAACAAATCCGACACTGCATATATTGCAAAAAACGCTCTGGTCATGAAGGGGGTTTAAGGGCCCAGTAAGCAAAGGGTTAATCAGGGCCACAGTGTATCGTCATAATCACAATCATAGCCTTAGGTCAGTGGTGGGCAACCTTTTTTTTGACTGAGCCAAATCTCGCCAAAACCACGATTGAAATTTATTTTGAGAGAAACATTTTTAAAACTGAAAATACATCCCCCATATAGTAATTCATCCCCCATATAGTAATTCATCCCCCATAGTAATTCATCCCCCATAGTAATTCATCCCCCATATAGTAATTCATCCCTCATATAGTAATTCATCCCCCATAGTAATTCATCCCCCCTATAGTAATTCATCCCCCATATAGTAATTCATCCCCCCTATAGTAATTCATCCCCCCTATAGTAATTCATCCCCCATATAGTAATTCATCCCCCATATAGTAATTCATCCCCCGTAGTAATTCATCCCCCATAGTAATTCATCCCCCATATAGTAATTCATCCCCCCTATAGTAATTCATCCCCCCTATAGTAATTCATCCCCCATAGTAATTCATCCCCCATAGTAATTCATCCCTCATATAGTAATTCATCCCTCATATAGTAATTCATCCCCCCTATAGTAATTCATCCCCCCTGTAGTAATTCATCCCCCGTAGTAATTCATCCCCCCTATAGTAATTCATCCCCCCTATAGTAATTCATCCCCCCTATAGTAATTCATCCCCCATAGTAATTCATTCCCCATATTGTGTGAATTCACTTACCTTTGCTCCGCGCGTTCCTCTCGCTGGGCTCCCGCGCCGTTCTGGTCTTCAGGGCGGACTGTGAGAGGAGAGGAGTTCGTCACGCTGCCCCGCCTACATCCGGGCTGCCCCGCCTACATCCTGACAGCCAATGTTTGCCAGCGGGCGCCCGGCACACAGAAGATCTACATTAAAAGAGCCGCGGCTTGCCGACCCTATTGCCTGTCACCTGGTGGGCAGTGTGCTCCGGAGCCGCAGGAAAGGTGAAAAAGAGCCGCATGCGGCTCCGGAGCCGCGGGTTGCCGACACCCGCCCTAGAGTTAAGAAAAACCTGCTTAAGGAAGCTGCTAAAGGGGCTGGGGAGAGGAAGGCTGTAAGTGGGTCTAGTTTGGCTATGACAGCTCCCCCTGTGCTCTTACCACTGCGGAGAGAGAAGGCAGGTGTGGGGTCTCAGGGGTCCCAAGATCCCGTCCCGGGAGGGGTGCAGGTGGAGGAGGGATGGTCCCTGGTGTCCTTTGGAAGTCACCGGAAATCTGTGCTGTCTTCAGCGGGGTCGGTTTTCTCACTGGAGGTGGGGGAAGTGGCCTTGGAAAATCGGTTTTGGGCTCTATCGGGGGAGGAGGATATGTCCAGTGGTCATGCCACCCCGATGGAGGATCAGGATACGGGGGGTCTCTCAAAAGAGGGAGGGATCCTGCCAAAAGGGCTAAGAGGAGGGTTAAGAAACGTCCCTCTCAATTATCTTAATGGCAGTTCCCGCTCCGATAAAGGTGGCAAACATTAATGTTGCCAGCCTGAAGTCTGTAAGTGCTAGAGAAACAGCCTTATTTTTGATCAGTGGGATGGAAGCTGATATTTTCTTTTTGCAGGAGACCAGGTTGCCCACCTTGGCTGATGTCCATCTGGCCAGGCGTGAGTGGAGGCGTGGGCCCTCCTACTGGTCTCTTGCGGCTGAGCCTTACAGCGGAGTTACAGTGCTTTTTACCGGCATGGTAACGTGTCGGCGGATAATTGAGGTAGAGAACGGAAGATGTCTGATTCTGGATGTTCTCGTAAGGGGGCAAGAGCTCCGTCTCATTAACATCTATGGCCCACAGTCCAAGTGGGATAGGAAGAACCTCTTTGCGAGGATTAAACCTTACCTCTTTACATCCCGGCTGGTGGTCTTTGGAGGTGATTTTAACACCATCACTAGGCCCAAGGACAGGAGAGGCTTCACTGACAGGCTGGGATATGACAGCGTTTTCTAAATGCTATAGTCAGGGAGGCAGGTCTGGTTGATGCTTGGATTCAAAGTGTCCCAGACGGCACAGGTTTCAGCTATAGGAGAGGTAACTGCCAGAGTAGGATAGATAGGTTTTTTTTGAAGGAGAACTCTGCCTTCTCGGCACCTGAGTGTTGGGCGATGGAGTTTTCCGATCACCTTATGCTATCTGTCACCTTGAATATTTCAGATGCCGCTGAAAGGAAAGCGCATCTGGAGGATGAATTTGTCTCTGCTGGAGGACGAGGAGGTGAGATGATCTTTCGAGGAGTTCTTTCAGGCGCAGGAGATGGTGCTGGATTTCTGCGGCAGTAAGTCTGAGTGGTGGGAGCTCACCAAAGTGCGGATCAGCAGGTTTTTCAAGGCCATTGGTAAGAGACGGCAGTTTAAACAGTATAATGCCTACCAGCGGTTGCGGAGGAAGCTCGACTGCCTTTTTTCTAGCGGTGAAGATTCGGGGGCAATCTCTGAGGTAAAGTTTCTCCTTAGGAAACTCCAGTATGATCGGCGTGCCTCTTTGGTTCTGGAGAGGGATTATGGCAAATACCACTCGCCCGACCCTTTCCAGAAGTGCAAACAGAGTGCAGCAGTTAAGACGATCTCTGCTCTGAGGGATAGTACGGGGTCCCTGACTAAATTCAGGTCAGGGATTCTGGAGGTCTCCAGGTCCTTTTATGAGGATTTACTGAGTGAGAAGCACCTTGACCGGACAGGGATGTTGAGCTTTTTGGAATCCACGCCCGGTCTGGACAGTGATATCCCTCTGGCGAGTTTGACTGGGGAGATTACTGCAGAAGAGGTGTCCAGAGCGATTGATAGTCTGGCCATTAAAAAGACTCCTGGCCAGACGGTCTGACAGCCAAATTTTTTAAGGCTTTTAAATCCTGCCTGGCAGCTCTTCTCGCGGAAGTGTATAACAGCTGTCTGGATGAAGGATCTCTCCCTCCTTCCATGAGACAGTCTGCAGTTATCCTCCTGTCAAAGGGTAAGGATCCTTTGGCTATTGAGAAATGGTGCCCCATCAGCCTCCTCAATGTCGATAGAAAGGTTCTGGTGAAGATCTTGTTCTGGCACTTGTCGTCAGTGGCAGACAGTTTGCTTTCTCGTCAGCAGCATTGCTCGATTCAGGGCAGGAGTACCTTTACAGCATTGTTAGCTGTCCGGGAGGCTCTGGAGCGATGTAAGGCTGAAGGATGGGGAAAGTACTTGCTGGCGGTGGATCAGGCAAAGGCCTTTGATCGAGTTGATCACAAGTACCTCTGGCATCTCCTGGACCGGTATGGTTTGACGGGGAGGTTCATCGGCTGGTTGAAGACATTGTACCAAGGGCCTGAGAGCTTCATGTTGGTGAATGGTTGGGTTGGGCAGCCCTATGAAGTTGGATCTGGGGTGCGCCAGGGGTGCCTGCTGAGTCCCTTACTCTATGCCTTTACCATTGACCCCTTCGTCAGGAGGCTAGATTGCAAGGCGGTGAGTGGGGTGCCGGTGGGTGCCACTGTAGATCCGCCTTTGAGAGTTGTGGCTTATGCTGATGACGTTTATGTTTTCATTTCTGGACCAGAGGAGGCGCAGGATGTGGTTTCAGTAATGGATCAGTATGCCGAGGCATCAGGTTCCAAGGTCAATCAGGACAAATGTGAACTTCTCTGGATGGGCAGGGAGGGTGAGAGCTTCTCACTCCCGGAAGCCTTCCCGGTGCCTCAGCCGAACATCAAAGTGTTGGGCATCAATTTTTGCCCTGCTGATTACAGCAAGCAAAATTGGGAATCCAAGCTGTCGGATGTCGAGGTCAAAGTGAGATGCTGGAAGGGGTGGCGGCTCTCCTTGAGGGAAAGGGTTGATTTGATCAAGACTTTCCTGCTCCCAGTCTTTTTGTACGTCAGCTTCGTTTGCCTCTTGCCAGAATCGCTCTATACGAGGATCTATAGCTGTTTTTTTCCAGATGTTATGGGGGAATCAGCTGAACCTCGTCAAGAGGGACGTGACTTACTCATCCAGGCGGGAGGGTGGCCTAGGTATGGTCAACCCGGTGGTCTTTTTCTCTCTGATGTTCTTGAAACATAACTTTGGTAACATGTTGGCAGAGAGACCGCCTGCATGGGTAGGACTGTTCCGGATCTGGTTTGGACCCTTTCTGCGCAGTTGGGAGAGTGGCGGGCCAGTGAGAAGCCTGCGGGTCAAGCATGGTGAGCTCCCAGCTTATGTGGCCCCGTGCCTGAAGTTACTCCGGCGGTGGCATGTGACTGCGGAGGAGGTCCGGTCCCTCCCTAGGAGGCTCCTGGGTGAGAGGATTGTGGCATCTGCTTTCCATGCGCCGCTGGCCTTGAGAGATTGCCCGGGCCATGTTTTGAGGGAGGGTTTGCGGTTGATAAATCTGGAGCCGATCCCCCTGAAGTTGCGGGACCAGGCCTGGCTCACCTTCCACAGCAGGCTCTGCGTGAGGGGTAACCTGAAGTACCATCCTCCGGATGAACGTGGTTGTCTGAGGTCAGAGTGTGGGGGTGAAGTGGAGACTATGGACCACTTCTCGCTTCAGTGCCCCTCTAATGTAGAAGTGTATAAACAGGTGGGAGGGGCTCTGGGTGTTCCTTTCCTCCATCGCATGTCATATGCGGAGTGGGTGTACGGAGCATTCGAGCGTCGCATGGGTTTTGATTTGGACACCTTGTTTTTAGTCAGCTTAGTTGTCCGTAATTACACTTGGATGGCACGGTGTCAGGTCTCCATTCGGCAGAAGGTCCTCCCTGTTCAGGTGGTGGCGAGTGACATCCTTGGTGAGGTGGGGAAAATTCGGGGTCTTGAGAAAGACAGGCTGCGACGCAGAGCTTGGATGGAGGCGTGGAGGAACATCAAGCCTGTTGCTGCGGTCTGTTGATCTCAGGTGGTGGGATCTGTCCCTAGTTTCTGCCTTCTGCACTCCCTAGATTTTGCGTTCGGATCTTTTTGGTAGCCTTTTGCATGGTAGGTTGTAGGGGTCAGACGTGGAAGGCCTGCGGGTTCCTTAGCCCTCCCCCGTAGTGTATATAATAGTGTGGTTAGGTTTTTTTGTATATAGTTTAGGCCATATAGGCCGTAAGCGGCAGGTTTGAATATGGAAACTGCATATGGTTTATGTTTATGTCTGAGCCATAAAGGCTCCTAATTATATGGTCTCGGCCATAAAGGCCTTGTAAATACTGTGTATAGTTTTAGTTTTTCCTTTCAGGTTATGGACTTTTATTTATGAGCCGTTCAGGCTATGTTTGAGTTTTTTTCCCCCAGGGACTGTTGGGACTTTTTAGTTTCTTTTCTGTTGAGTTTTGTATTTATTTATATTTGTACTTTTATACATAAGTTTGATGGATATGTATGACATCAATACATAATAAAAAAATTTCCTTTCCTGATGGTGGGAGTGGTTGCACTGGAGTGTGCTCTGCTGAGCTCCAAGCGTAGGCCCAATGCTAGGACCTAGAGTCCCAGCTATAATCCAGGAAGCATGCAGGATCCTGGGGGAGGCCCGGTGGAGGTCCCGGGAAAAGTCTAAGACTTTGGATGGCGTTAGCTATGGTGCGGCTCCAGTGGTGCCATCATTTGAAGACCTTGGTGGTGGCCCCAAGAAGGGAGAACCGCTGTCGGTTTATCGTAGTAAGATCGTGGCCAGGCTGCTGCGTATTGCAAAGAAGGAGGAGAAGTTGGCCAAATTGAGGTTGGATCTCAGGAAGAAAAAGGTCGCTTATGACAAGGCTTGGAGTAGCAAAAGATCTCTACACAAGCCAGAGGTCAGCAGCTTGGAGGAGAAGGTAAAGAACCAAGTGGTGCTTGTCGCAGCTTTGAATGAAACAAGTGGCTGCTTTAAAGAAAAATTTTCCAATGAAGCCAGGTTCATGGCAATGAGGAAAAATGCTGAGGCACCTGACGCTGAGGCGTGCTTGTCCCGCTCAGTGGAATCCATGGATGTTGCTGAAGGAGATGTTGGCCAGCTTGCTGGAAAATCTTTACCGCAAGTGGAAGTGTTGGTGGCGTCAGCTCTGGAGGTGAGCTGATCTGGTTTACTTATACCTGGTCAAGCGGCTCAGGAATCGGAGGCTGAGGATCAGGATGATTGTGTGGGGACCCTGCAGTTCATCCGTGAATTGGAGTCCCCATTGGGGGGAAGGAAATTCAAATTCAGTGAGGAATCTTCGGATGAAGAAGGGATGGATAGTACTCTGCGGAAGCCCAAGGAAAGGGTTAAAGAAAAAACTGTGTTCAGACTCCGGCTGGCTACAGAGGGAGGCGTTTCCACACAGGTGTGTGATGAGCAGGGTGAATTAGCTCCCTGTCTGCCTGCAGTGAAGGCTGTGAGCATGGATCTAAAGACTGCTAAGGATGGTACTGTATCTAAATTTATTGAATGTTTATCTAATGCTGGTGTTTCAGGTGCTAGTGGGGATACGGTCCCCGCACTGGTATCTGATAACCCTAAGTCAGTAACCCCCTTACTGCAGGTGTGTCAGCGTCTGTTGGTGTGTTGGCCATTGGCCACGCTGGTTCTCTGGGTGGTGGGTTGGATGTGCTGCCTGGGAGTGCTAAGGCTGCTAAGCCGGATGTAGCTGCAGCGGGAGTTAGTGGTGGGGGGGAATGTAGCTCCCAGGGGTTCCCTGGTCACTGGGGTCTCATACACTGGTGCAGTGTCAGGGGGTGCACAGCCCGTGGTTAGTTATGCGGCTGCTCTTGGTGGGGTAAGAGGGGGGCCCCCCTGCGGGTTCCTCCCTTGGGTACCCGGCCAATGTTGGGGGGCTCCTTTGTCAGGAGGAATGTAGTTCAGTTGAGGTGGACGGGGGGTTGGTACTCCCCCCACCAGGGCCTCTGTGGCAGATAAAATTCTGGGAATGGGATTCAAAGTAGCAGATATTTTTTCCCTGATTAACCCGGTTGGGTCTGTTGAGTTTGATTTATCCTTTGTTAAACTGGAAAGTCTTGATTTATTTTGGGAGAGATATGATCATATCTACAAACGGTCCAAGGAGTGGGAGGGTCTGTCACCTAGAGTGGTATCTAGGCAGCCTCTAACTAAAAACATAACTATTTTAGTTAGAAATGAATCCATTCCCCTGCAGACGTGATGGTCTGGTTGAAGAGGTATGGTGAGGTGTTGGGTCCCTTGGGCAAAGTGCTTGATGAAAAGGGCATATGGATGGGTGGACTGCCCATGTTAAGCTTAGAGTGTACGAGAATGTAGTACAGCACATTCCATCCTCTGCTTTCATCGGTAGAGACCGTATAGTTATTTTTTATCAGGGACAGCCGAAGCTGTGCCACAGGTGTGGTGATAAGGGCCATTTTTCTTCCTCGTGCCCTACCCAGAGATGTTCCTTGTGTCAGAGCCTTGGTCACCAGGCTAAAAGTTGTAACCGACAACCAAACGAGAAAAAGCCACCTAGTATGACACATATAAATATGTCATATTAATATCTCTGTCTCACTCGTAATTAGTGTGGATTTATAAACCCAATACGTACCTAACAAAAAATAGCAGTATGACAGATGCAGTACTGCTCAAACAAAAGTGGTTACTTGAAAATCCAAGCGGAGTAATATCATTCAAAAAACTTTATTCGATCACATGGATCATATAGAGGTTAGACATAGATATGGTAAACAGGTAATAATAAAATCACTTAAAAACATTCGGCGTCTCCAAATAATGTGGTTGTTCGGCAATTGAGGATCCACATAAGGCAATAGAGTTCCTAACTACTAGATCAAAGAATTTTCCATATTTTCCATAGAAAATCAGCATATAGGGAGATCATTCTTCAAGAACCATTATGGTAATAATCTCAGTGAGTGGAATGACTTCCTGAAATGGAAAAACCAAAAAAGAGAGCTCATAGTAGGTGGAACTGAGATAGGGTAAATATACTGGGCAAATAGGTCAGCCCAGCAGACACATAGCTAGTGTATATTTAAATCATTACCTTCTCAAAAGCTTGACCATCATTGAAGGATGGATATATGGCCTTCCTGGGTAACCACCCCAGATGAAAGTGTATCCACGTTAATAGATGATTCTAAAGAGGTGTATAAATGTGAAACATTAATGACAAAAAAGCATATACCTGAATAAAAATAAATAGAGGTAAAAAAACTAAATATTACCATGTAGAAGATCAAGAGGACTTAATCCACTTGAAGTACAATCAGGTCTTGATGAAAAAAGTGAATGCAGGGGTGGGAAGCCAGGTGGTGAATATATACAGTCCAGACTGATATAGCTCAGTCTAAATATACTGTGAAATATATACCCGAAGCTGGGTTTCCAAAAATTGCTCAAATGATGAGGAAGTAATGTAATCCTAATGGATATATGAGACTTTTTTCACATGCCACAGCACATATATAACGTATTAAATACGTATTACTCCAATGGGAGTTCAAAAAATTCCCCCAATGTTGAGGTACAAATAAGCACAGGTTTTTCAGAGGTGTAAAGATATACCTCATATACAAATTAGGGCTCAAGCCTCAATATACTACATGGCTAATAACTTGCCACCGGTGGAAGTATGCTGTGTCTCAAGATCACCATGTGCGGGCTGCTTATGATGGTGTATTCATCGTGATTTCAATGTCTCCTGCCTTTCAAATGTGGAGCTGAAGCAAACCGCTTCTTCCTTCTTCGTGGGCACCGCACCCTATGGAGACGCCGAGCGTAATGATGACATCACGTTGACGCGTTTCGTCCGCCAATCACCGCAGACTTCGTCAGAACTGGGAGGGGACTGTTATTCCATTGCCTTATATAGTGCCCCAACTACATATAACGTTGTATATGTCGCCCTCTTGTGTTGAAAAAGCATCATTACATGTAAAATCAAAAATTATGCAAAAAATATATACTCTAAGGTGACTTTATGGAGAGGCCTTTGTTTATCAAAAAGAGGATCACCTTTAAAAGACATACTTATATCAATAATTTTTTAACCCTAATGGCGATGTGGATATATTTTAAATATTAAGGTAGTTCTCTAACTCAGTTCAAAAATACTTTAAAATTGAGTTCAGTATTTAGTCCATAGGGGACTAATGTATTAAGAGAATATATACAATATTTTTCCTTTTGGAGGAGAACTTTGTCAAAGTCTCCTCGTCTAGCTGAAATATTTAGTTGGAAAATTCCTTTGACCTTTAAGCCCTCAATTTTTCCCCCATGTACTTCTTTAAAGTGTTGGGCAAGTGGATTTTCTCTCTCTTTATTATTTCTATACTTATTTTCATTTCTAATATCTCTCAGATGTTCACCAATTCTAGTTCTAAGAGTCCTCTTCGTTTTCCCTATATATTTCTTTTTACATGGGCATTCTATCATATAGATTATCTTATTGCTAGAACAGTTGATAAAATTCCTTATTTTAAATTTCTGAGATTCATCTGTATTGCAAAACTGGTTGGTCTTATGTACAAACGGGCAAACTTGACAATGTCCACAAGGAAACATCCCGGTTATACGAGTTTGTTTGTTTAGCCAGTTAGTTTGAGGAATTCTTTGAAACTCTGATTGCACCAGAATATCATTCAAATTTTGAGCTCTTTTTGCTACCATATGTGGATTTTCTCCCACTATTTGTGCTATTCCTGAGTTTTGAGTTAATAAATGCCAGTGGGAATCCAGGGTCTTTCTAACCTCATTCCATTGTTGTCCAAATTTAGTTATAAATCTTACTGGTTGGTTTAGAGGGTTGTTATCCATTTTCGTTTTAGAATTAGAGATTAATTCATTTGTTTTATAGGAAGCTCTGCGTCTTGCTCTTTTCAGAGTCCTATGTGAATATCCCCTTTCCCTAAATCTATTGTAAAGCTGAATAGACTCAGCTTTATATTGGGCATCATTGGTACAGTTCCTTTTAATTCTCTGGAATTGGCCAATTGGTATACCTTGCTTCAGGCTTTCCGGATGGTAACTAGTGGCGTGTAAAAGTGTATTTGCTGCTGTTTCTTTTCTAAAAGTTTTTGTAATCAGTCTATTTTCACAGATTGAAATAGACAGATCTAAAAAAGAGATCACTTCTCTATCAGCTATATATGTTAGCCTAATGTTTCTATCATTCACATTTAGGAGTTCAAGAAAACATTTCAATTGTGTTGTGTCACCATCCCATATCAACAGGACATCATCTATATATCTTAGCCATTTAACTACATGTTGATTAAAGGGAATGGATGGATATACCAAGTCTTCTTCCCATAGGCCTAGATGGAGACATGCATATGCTGGGGCCCAGGGTGCCCCCATGGACGTGCCACGTACCTGTTGGTACCATGCCCCCAGGAATTGAAAACAATTATGCGTCAGCATGAATTCTATGAGATCCAAGATAAACTCGTTCTGTGCCTCCATTCCTGGAAAGTGTACTTCTAAGAAAAAAGCTATAGCTCTCAGTCCCCAAATATGCGGGATCGAGGTATATAGTGATTCAACATCAATACCTACTAAAAGTGCTCCCTTAGGAGCACTTATTTCCAAATTACTGATTTTTCCCAGTACATCCCTAGTATCTCTTACATAAGACTTAAGTTCGATGACCATATCTTTAATAAGGTCATCGATAAATTTGCCAATTGTTTCTAACGGACCTTTTATAGCTGACACTATGGGACGTCCTGGTGGTTGAATAGGATTTTTGTGTATTTTAGGAATAACATAAAATGTGGGGATGTTGTAAATATCAACTGTCAACATATCATATTCCCGTTTTGTTAAAAGGTTTTCTTCAAATGCCCATTTTATCTTTCTATTAAGTGCCTCGACTATCTTGGGAAAGGGGTTTATATGTAACTTACAGTAGGTATTGGGGTCTTTTAGTCGTCTTAGAATTTCCTTCTCATAATCTCTATTACAATATCTTTCGCATTTTTTAGCTCAAAGAGTGCTCTTCTTTCCTCTTTAGTAAGATTATCTGGATTCCTCATAGACCAGTCAATTTTGCACAGGTCATTATGTACTAGATCCAGAAAGGTACTAAGCCATTTATTTTCTCTAATATTAGGCATTCTCCTGGATGGTGTTATTAATCTAGTATGTCTTTTCCAAATATCTGGGGTATAATCATCCTCCAGCTCATCTGCAGTGGATGTCTCATCCAGGAGGCTCACAAGGTCTAGAAATGCTTGCTGTTCTCTTTCTGAATCTAGAACAAGTGTCCTGTTTTCTCCGGAAAAGTTGTAACATCATTCGTTGTAATTTGTGCAATGAGCTGGGGCACCCTTACAGCTTGTGCCCAGAGGCCCTTCATAACCAGGGGGAGCTGGTGGAGGAGCTACTGAGGATGGAAGTGGAGGACTCTGTCTCCCCCCTGTGGTTTCTTCCGTTGGCCCGGTGGCTGCCCTGGTTTCCCACCCTGCAGGTTCCCCAGTTCAGGTTACAGAGTCTGCTTCCGTGTCTGTATCTCCTATTGTGTCTGATCCTACTGTGTCAGTTTTGTCTAGTGTGCTTTCCCCTGTGTCGGTGGGTCCCTCGGGGCCCCTCTTGTCTGTGTCATCTGTCCAGCCAAATGTGTTACCTGCATCCTTGTCAATGTCCAACCTTAATCCTCATGTGTGTATTGTACCCATTAAGGGCTCTCTGTTGGCGGAAGCCGCCCGTGGGGCGGATGGTGATGTGTGCAGCTTTAAGGTGTCAGAGTTCAAGCACCCTCTGGCTGTGGGTAGGGGTTCCAGGGCAGTGGGATGGAGGGGGGCTAGTATGAGTGGGAGGAGGGCGGTGGAAAGGATGGTGTCCTCGCACCTGCGTTTGATTAACGTGTATGGCCCGCAGTCCAAGTGGGAAAGGAAATGCCTCTTTACGAAGATTAAGCCTTTCCTTTTTACGGCCCGGCAAGTTGTCTTTGGAGGTGACTTTAACGCCATCATTAGGCCCAAAGACAGGAAAGGCTCCACTGATAGGCTGGGTTATGATAGCGTTTTTCTTAATGCAGCGGTTAGGAATGCAGGCCTGGTGGACGCACTGATTAAGTGCAGCCCGGACAGCACAGGGTACACGTATAGGCGTGGCAATAGTGAGAGCAGGATAGATAGGTTTTTTTTGAAAGGGGACTCTGCTTTTTCAGCACCTGAGTGTTGGGCGGTGGAGTTTTCCGATCACCTTATGCTATCTGTGGTCTTGAGTGTTTCAGATGCGCCGCTGAAGGGGAGGGGCTTCTGGAAGATGAATCCGGCCTTATTGGAAGACGAGGATGTGAGACGATCCTATGAAGACTTTTTCCAGGCTCAGGTGACTCTTCTGGATTTCTGTAACAGTAAGTCGGAGTGGTGGGAGCTTACTAAGCAGTGAACCAGCGAGTTTTTCAAGGCACTAGGGAAAAGGAAACAGCTTGATAGGTATGTCGCCTACCAGCGGTTGCGGAGGAGGCTCGACCGCCTTGTCTCGTGTGGTGGAGATCCCGGGGTGATCTCAGAGGTGAAACTTCTTCTCAGGAAGCATCAGTATGACCGGCATGCCTCCTTGGTTCTGGAGAGGGACTACGGGAAGTACCACTCGCCCGACCTTTACCAGAACTGCAAGCATGGTGTAGCGATTAAGACGGTCTTAGGCTTGAGAGACAGTACGGGATCTCTGATGAAATCCAGATCGGGGATCTTGGAGGTCTCGAGGTCCTTTTAGAAGGATCTTCTTGGGAAGAAGCATCTTGACCGAGCGAGGATGTTGGGTTTCTTGGATTCTACCCCAGGTCTGGGGAGTGACATTCTGCTTCCGAGTTTGACAGGCGGGATTACAGTAGCAGAGGTGGTCAAAAGCCATAGAGAGTCTGGCCCCTAAAAAGACGCCTGGGCCGAATGGGTTGACAACAGAATTTTATAAATGTTTTAATTCTAGCTTGGCGCTTTACCTGGTGGAGGTTTTTAATGGCTGTCTGGAGGAAGGCTCGCTTCCTCCCTCCATGAGGAAATCTGCTGTAATCCTGCTGTCAAACGGTAAGCATCCTTCGATGATTGGGTACTGGCGCCCCATCAGCCTTCTCAATGTCGATAGGAAGATCCTGGCTAAGATCCTTTTTGCCGCTTGGCGTCAGTTGCAGACACTTTGCTTTCCCGTCAGCAGCACTGCTCGGTTCAGGGCAGAAGTACATTCTCAACGGTGTTAGCTGTCCGGGAGGCCGTAAAGCAATGCAGGGCTGAAGGCTGGGGAAAGTACTTGCTGACATTGGATCAGGATAAGGCCTTTGATCAGGTAGAACACAAGTACCTGTGGCTTCTCCTTGATAAATATGGCCTGAAGGGGAGGTTCATTGGCTGGCTTAAGACCTTGTATAGCGGGGCAGAGAGCTTCATGCTGGTGAATGGTTGGATTGGGCAGCCCTTCGAGGTTGGGTCAGGGGTGCGCCAGGGGTGTCCTCTGAGCCCTTTACTCTATGTTTTCGCAGTCTACCCCTTCTTAAGGAGGCTGGATGGTGGAGCATTGGGTGGGGTGCCGGTGGGCATTCCTGGGGAGTCGCCTTTGAGGGTCATTGCCTACGCCAATGACGTTTCTGACTTTGTCTCCGGGGCTGAAGAGGCGCAGGTGGTAGTCTCGGAGATAGAACAGTATTCTGAGGCGTCGGGGTCCAAGGTTAATCAGGACAAGTCTGAAGTTCTCTGGCTAGGTTGGGAGGGTGATCACTTCTCACTTCCGGATACCTTCCCGGAGCCCCAGTAGGCAGTTAAAGTGTTAGGCATCAATTTTGGCTGTTCTGATTATGGCAAATCAAATTGGGAGGCCAGGTTGTCTGATGCCGAGATCAAGGTGAAGTGCTGGAAGGGGTGGTGGCTCTCCTTGAGGAAAAGGGTGGATTTGATCCAAGACTTACCTGATCCCCATTTTTTTGTACGTCGGTACTGTCTGCATCTTACCGTAATCTCTCTATACGAGGATTTACAGCTGTTTTTTCCAGCTATTATGGGGAAACAGGCTGAACCTTGTGAAACAGGATGTGACATATCTATCCAGGCGGAAGGGTGGGCTAGGTATGGTCAACCCAGTGTTTTTTTTCTCTCTGGTGTTTTTGAAGCACAATTTTGGTAATCTGCTGGCAGAGAGACCACCTGCATGGGTAAGTCTCTTTCGGAACTGGTTTAGGCCTTTTCTGTGCTGTTGGGAAAATGGTGGGTCAGTGAAAATCTTGAGGATTAAGCATGGTAAGCTCCCGACTTACGTTGCCCCGAGTCTGAAAATACTCAGGCGGTGGTGTGTGTCGGCAAAGGACATCAGGTCCCTCCCCAGGAGGTCCTTGGGCGAGAGGATTGTGTCCACTGTCTTCCACGCACCGCTGGCCTTGAAGTATTGCCCAGGCCATACTATGTGGGAGGGCTTACGTTTAATAAATTCTGAGCGCATTCCCTTCAAGTTTAGGGACCAGGCCTGGCTCGGCTTTCATGAGGGGGAACCTTAAGTGCCGCTCTCTGGACGACCGTGGTTGAATAAGGGCGGAGTGTCAGGGTGAAGTGGAAACTATGGACCACTTCTTGCTTCGGTGCCCCTTCATTGTGGAAGTCTATAAGGAGGTGGTGAGGGCCCTTGATGTCCCCTTCCTGCACTGCTTGTCTTATGCAGAGTGGGTGTATGGGGCATTGTAAGACCACCAGGGTTTTGAATTGGACACTCTGTTTTTAGTCAGCCTAGTTGTCCTTTACTTTACGTGGAATGCACAGTGCCAGGTGTCCCTGCGGCAGAAAGTCCTTCCTGTCCTGGTGGTGGTGTGTGGCATCCTTGGTGAGGTGGGTAAAATTCAGGGTCTTGAGAGAGACAGGTGGAGGCGAGAGGCCTGGATAGAGGCGTGGAGGGGTATCAGACCTGTTGTCGCTGCTTGTTGACCTCTGGGTGCTGGGGCTATCCTTTGTTTCTCCTCTGACACTCCCAAGCTTTGTTGTTTTTTCTGATGAGGCCATGAAGGCCCTTTGTGCTTGTAAAGTCTATTATTTAAGGTATGCAAATCCTTTATTGACCACATAGGTCTAAGTACATATTTACCTTATGGACCTTTTGTTGGAATTTGAGTTTGATTTCTGCAGTTACATGAGAGTAATGTAATTTTATATATATTTATTGCTTTTTCAACTTTTGTACTTTTTTAGAAGATTTTTTTGTGTTTGTTGGTTGATAGATTATCAATAAACAAAATTTCCATTCCTGACGGGGGTGGTCGCACAGTGGAGAGCTCTGCTGAGTTTCAGGAAGGCCTGAAAAGCCAGGGGCTTGATTGTCCGAGCCAGCCCAGGGAGGATGTCTGCTCCTGGGCCTGACCCTGCCGGAGGAAGGCCCCCTGAGGGACCTAGTACCGGTCCCTGCTTTCCACCTATAGAGGACCTGGGAACGGCCCCCAAGAAGGGGGAAGGTCATGCGGAGTACAGAGACTGTATGGTCACCCGGATTAAGACGGTGGAGAAGGAGGAGGCCGAATTGGCCAAATTAAGTCTGGAACTTAAAAAGCTGCGTTCCAGTTATGACTGTGTGTGGAGCACCAAGAGACAGGCGATGAAGCCTAGCCTGGAGGCCTTAGAGCAGAGGGTCTCTCTGCAAACAAAGTATGTGGCGGCACTTAAAAAGAAAAGGGGAGCTCTGAAGGAGAAGTATGTTAATGACAGCCACTTTAAAGCAGCAAGGAACAGGAGCGTTGTGGCAGCAAGAGGTCCCGTGGATATGGTCTCCTCTATGGAGGAGTCATTTGATGAGTCGGTGACGGGAGGTGAGCCAGTGATGGAAGGTGAACTGGTGACCAGGGGTGAGCCGGTGACTGGAGGTGAGCCGCTGTAGGGGCTGACTGAGCTCTCTACAGCTTCTTTGCAAATGGCGGCTGCTGATATCGGAGATGCCGTTGACACGAGTGCTTCAGAGTTCCTCCCCCCGGGCAGCGTTGTGCAGATTGGGGATTGAGAGTGGAGGAGGCGGAGTCAGCAGGTGAATTGCACTTCATTCCGGAAGTGGAGCTGAGCCTGAAGAGCAGGAACTTCCGGTTTACGTCAGAATAATCCGGAAGTGAGGAGGATACTATGCGGAAACTGCCTAAGCCGGTCCTGAAGGAGTGAGCGGTGTTTGTCCAACTGAAGCGGATCCCGAGTTCCCAGGGGAATTCCGTCCTAGTGAAGGATGGTGTACCAGTAGTTGGGGACGTGGTGCAGGACTCTGGAAGTGTGGACAGCTTGGGGGCTAAGGACTCTGTCGGTGGTAAGAAGCCTGTGAGTGATTCTGTGATGAAAGCTTCCCCGGCAGGGCAGGGGGCAGGAAGTTCAGCCCCTTCAGTCACGGTGGGCTCCGCCCCTCAGAAGGTGGGGGCTACCATGGAGGGAGATGCTGCTGTGTCTGGTTCTCCAGCTGAGACTTTAGCTACATCGGTGCAGGTGCCTGCAGGTCAGGGGGTGCAGTCAGTATCACCAGGTCCTCATGTACAGGTTCCTGCACAGTTTGGTTCTGGTGGGGATGGGCTGAATACCCAGGTCCAGGTTTCTGGGGGTCCTGTGTCCTTAGGGTCCTCTACTGGCAACCCTGTTTTGTCAGGCCCCGCCCTTCCTGGTTCAGCTCCCCTTGGGGCGGGTGCCCCTGCTCCCGCTTTGCCCATCAGTTATTCGGCAGCACTAAGGGGTGGGCAGGGGTCCTTTCGACCAGCAGTGGCACGGGCTAGTAACCTGCCAACTACCATGGTTAGGAGGAACGTGGTACAGTTGAAATGGTCAGGGGAGGGACCCCCTCTGAGCAGGAAGGAGGTGATTGACCGTGTGCTGGAGATGGGTTTTAAACCTACTGACATCTTTGCCTTTATTGCCCCAGTAGGCATCGGGGAATATGATGTCTCCTTTGTAAGGCCAGAACAATTGGACCTGTTCTGGCAACGCTATGAATCCATATATGTCCTGAGTCCCAGGTGGGTGGGGTTGTCCGCCAAACTTATCTCATGACAAAATGTTATTAAGAGAGTAACGATCCTCGTGAGAAATGAGTCCATCCTGCCACCCGACATTGTAGTGTGGTTGGGGAGGTTTGGGGATGTTATGGGGCCCTCAGCAAGGTGGTTGATGAGAGGGGGATCTGGACGGGAGGTTGGACAACCACTGTCTGCCTAAAAGTTGAAGGTAACGTGCTGCAGCACATTCCCTTGTCCGCTTTCTTGGGAAGGGACAGGATTGTGGTGTTTTATGCTGGCCAGCCTCGGGTCTGTCACAGGTGTGGTGCAAAGGGGCACTTTGCGGCCACGTGCCCAGTCATAAGATGCTCCCTTTGCCAGGAGATCAGGCACCAGGTGAGGGACTGCAATATTGTGCGGTGCAACCTCTGTGGGGTCCTTGGCCACACATATAGTCAGTGTCCAGAGGCACTCTGCAACCTCCCTGCGACAGAAATTGCAGCTGAGCTAGATCAGATGGATGCCAAGGAGGCAGAGGTAGCCGCAGAGAGGGCCAAATTGGCTTCTGTAGTGGCCTCGGTGGGGGAGGGGGTGGCTTCTGTGGTCCTTCCTGTGGTAGTCCCTTCTGTTGAGTCCCCTTCTGTTAGTACCCCAGTAGTCTTGCCTGTTGGGTCTGTCCCCCCTCCTGGTAGTGGAAGCTGCTAGAGGGGCTGGGGTGGTGAGTACAGAGTCTGGACCATCAGTGTCTGCTCCCCCAGTCCTCCTCCATTTAAGGAGGGAAAAGAAGATCATTAGGGAGTCTCAAGGGTCCCAAGGACCTCCTCAGGGTGAGCAGGGTGCGGCCCAGGGAGAGGAGGGGTGGTCGGTGGTGGGTAGGCGTAAACCGGTCCTCTCGTCTGCAGGGTCTGTCTCCTCTTTGGAGGTGGGAGACGTCACCCTTGATAATATGTTTGGGGCCCTGTCTGGGGAGGAGGGGGTGTCTGAGGATCCTATCTCCCCAATGGAGGATGAGGAGGCAGGGGGGTCTCTTCAAAGGTCTGGAGACCCTTCTAAAAAGGTCAAGAAAAAGGTTAAGAAACGCCACCCTTAATTGTCTTAATGGCAGTTCCCGCTCCGTTAAAGGTGGCAACCATTAATGTTGCCAGCCTAAAATCTGTAAGTGCTAGAGAGTCAGCCAAATTTTTGCTCAGTGGTATTGATGCTGATGTTTTCTTTTTGCAGGAGACCAGGTTGTCCAGCTTGGCTGATATCCATCTGGCCAAGCGGGAGTAGAGGTGTGGGCCTTCCTACTGGTCTCTTGCGGCTGAGCCTTACTGCAGAGTTGTGGTACCGGTATGGTAAGCTGCCGGCGGATCATTAAGGTGGAGATTGGACGATGTCTGATCCTAGATGTCCTTGTGAGGGGCCAGGAACTGCGCTTGATTAACATTTATGGACCACAGTCCAAGTGGGACAGGAAATGCCTCTTCACAAAGATCAAGCCTTTCCTTTTTACGTCTCGGCTGGTGGTCTTTGGAGGTGATTTTAACACCATCACTAGGCCCAAGGACAGGAGGGGCTTCAATGACAGGCTGGGATATGATAGCGTTTTTCTGAATGCTATAGTCAGGGAAGCAGGTCTGGTGGACACCTTGGTTAAGTGCAGCCCAGACAGCATGGGTTTCACGTTTAGGAGAGGTAATAGTCAGAGTAGGATAGACAGGTTTTTTTTGAAGGAGGACTCTGCCTTCTCAGCACCTGAGTGTCGGGCGATGGAGTTCTCTGATCACCTTATGCTTACTGTGGCTTTGAATGTTTCAGACACACCACAGAGAGGGAAAGGCATCTGGAGACTGAATTCGGCTCTGCTGGAAGACGAGGGGGTGAGATAATCCTTCAGGGAGTTCTTTCAGGCACAGGAGACCGTGCTGGATTTTTGCAACAGTAAGTTGGAGTGGTGGGAGCTTACCAAGGTGCGGATTGGCAGGTTTTTCAAGGCCATAGGTAAGAAGAAGCAATTTAATAAGTATATTGCCTACCAACGGTTGTGGAGGAAGCTCGACCGCCTTGTTTCTAGCGGTGGAGATTCTGGGGCAGTCTCGGGGGTTAAGGTCCTCCTCAGGGAGTACCAGTATGATCGGCATGCCTCTTTGGTTCTGGAGAGGGATTATGGGAAGTACCACTCGCCCGACCCTTTCCAGAATTGCAAACAGGGTGCAGCGGTTAAGACAGTCTCTGCCCTAAGGGATGGTTCAGGGTCCCTGATGAGATCCAGGTCTGGGATTCTGGAAGTCTCTAGGTCCTTTTATGCGGACTTACTGAGTGAGAAGCGCCTCGACTGGACAAGGAAGTTGAGTTTTTTGGACTCTACACCGGGCCTGGAGGGTAATATCTTGCCTACAGGTTTGACTGGAGAAATTACTGTAGAAGAGGTGGTCAAAGCTATTGACAGTCTGGCCATTAAAAAGACTCCTGGGCCAGATGGATTGACGGCTGAGTTTTTTAAGACCTTTAAGTCCAGCTTGGCGCCTCGTCTTGCGGAGGTTTATAACTGCTGTCTGAGTGAGGGATCTCTCCCACTCTCCATGAGACAGTCTGCGGTGATTCTCCTGTCAAAGGGTAAGGATCCTTCGGCTATTTAGAACTGGCACCCCATTAGCCTTCTCAATGTCGATAGAAAGGTTCTGGCCAAGATCTTGTTCTGGCGCTTGTCGTCAGTGGCAGATGGTTTGCTTTCTCACCAGCAGCATTGCTCAGTCCAGGGCAGGAGTACTTTCACAGCGGTGTTAGCTGTCCGGGAGGCTCTGGAGCGATGTAAGGCTGAGAGATGGGGAAAGTTTCTGCTGCCAGTGGACCAGGCAAAAGCCTTTGACCGTGTTGATCACGAGTACCTCTGGCGTCTCCTGGACTGGTACGGTTTGGAGGGGAGGTTCATTGGCTGGCTAAAGATGTTGTACAGGGAGGCCGAGAGCTTCATGTTGGTGAATGGTTAGGTTGGGCGGCCCTTTGGGGTTGGATCGGGGGTGCGCCAGGGATGCCCGCTGAGCCCTCTGCTCTACGCTTTCACTATCAACCCCTTCGTTAGGAGGCTAGATGGTGGGGCGTTGGGTGGGTTGCCGGTGGGTGCTACTGGGGATCCGCCTCTGAGGGTCGTAGCCTACACTGACGATGTTTCTGTTTTCATCTCCAGGACCGGGGAGGCGCAGGAGGTGGTCTCGGTGATGAAGCAGTATGCTGAGGCGTCTGGTTCCAAGGTCAATCAAGACAAATGTGAATTTCTCTGGACGGGTAGGGAAGGTGAGAGCTTCTCACTTCCGGACACCTTCCCAGTGCCTCAGCAAAATGTGAAAATTTTAGGCATCAATTTCAGCCCGGCTGATTACGGCAAGTTAAATTGGGAGGCCAAACTGTCTGATGCTGAGGTCAAGGTGAGATGCTGGAAGGGGTGGTGGCTCTCCTTGAGGGAAAGGGTTGACCTGATCAAGACTTTCCTGGTCCCTGTGTTTTTGTATGTCAGTTTTGTCTGCCTCTTGCCAGAGTCGCTCTATGCAAGGATTTACAGCTCTTTCTTCCAGATGTTATGGGGGAACAGGCTGAACCTTGTCAGGCGAGATGTAACTTACTTATCCAGGCGGGAGGGTGGCCTAGGTATGGTCAACCCAATAGTGTTTTTCTCTCTGATGTTCTTGAAACATAATCTTGGTAATATGCTGGCAGAGAGACCGCCTGCATGGGTAGGGCTGTTCCAGATCTGGTTTAGGCCTTTTCTGAGCAGTTGAGAGAGTGGTGGGCCAGTGAGAAGCCTGCAGGTCAAGCATGGTAAGCTCCCGGCTTATGTGGCCTCGTGCCTGAAGATACTCTGGCCGTGGCATGTGACAGCGGAGGAGGTCAGATCCCTCCCTAGGAGACTCCTGGGTGAGAGGATTGTGGCAACTGCTTTCCATGCGCCGTTGGCCTTGAAGGATTGCCCGAGCCATATTATGAGGGAGGGTTTGCGTTTAATAAATCTGGAGCAGATTCCCTTGAGGTTTAGGGACCTGGCCTGGCTCGCCTTCCATGGCAGGCTCTACGTGAGGGGTAACTTGAAGTACTGTCCTCTGGATTACCGTGGTTGTCCGAGGTCGCAGTGTCGGGGTGAAGTGGAAACTATGGACCACTTCCTGCTTCAGTGCACCTTTAACTTGGAGGTATATAAAGAGGTGGGTGGGGCTCTGGGTGTCTCCTTTCTATACTGCATGTCTTATGCAGAGTGGGTGTATGGAGCATTTGAAAGCCGCCAGGGTTTTGATTTGGACAGCTTGTTTCTAGTCAGCGTAGTAGTCCGTTACTACACTTGGAATGCATGGTGTCAGGTTTCCATTCGGCAAAAAGTCCTCCCCGTCCAGGTGGTGGTGCGTGACATCCTTGGTGAGGTAGGGAAAATTCGGGGTCTTGAGAGAGGCTGGCGGCGGTGAAAGGCCTGGATGGAGGCGTGGAGGAACATCAGGCCCGTAGCTGCTATCTGCTGATCTCGGGTGGTGGCATCTGTCCCTAGTTTCCTTCTTTTCACTCCCCTAGATTTTGCTAGTATGGATTCTTTTGAAGAGAGACTGCAGAAGCTGAAGGTCTAAGTTTCTTAGTCCTTTTTCTTGAGTATGTAAGTGTTTGTTTGTTCTGTTAAGTATAGTATGTCTCAACCTTAGAGGCTGTCTGAAGCAGTAGTATGGAAATTGAGGGTGTACCTTTTGGCTATAAAAGCCTCTTATATGTATAAGTTTCTGTTTGGGTGATCTGTATGCTTGGAGCATCCTGTTGGTTGGTTGAAATATTGCTGTTTTTTCTTTTCCAGAGTATGGACTCTTTTGGTTTCTGAGCCATAAAGGCTATGTGGACTTTTATGTTGAGTTCTTTTCCAGGGACTTCTGGACTCTCTTGTTTTTGCATCAAGTTGATGTTTATATTTATTTATTTATTTGTATTTTTATAGAAAAACTTTTTTGGTTTGCTGGTATGTATGACCTCAAACTTAAATAAAATATTTCCATTCCTGACAGTGGTCATCTCCTGTACTATGTCTGCAGTCTTTGGTCATCTCCTGTAGTACGTCCGCAGTCTCTGGTCATCTTCTGTACTATCTCTGTAGTCTTTGGTCATCTCCTGTAGTACGTCCGCATGTCTGCAGTCTCTGGTCATCTCCTGTACTATGTCTGCAGTCTCTGGTCATTTCCTGTACTATGTCTGCAGTCCATTGGTTCAGAATATTTTTTTTCTTGCTTTCCTCCTCTAAAACCTAGGTGCGGGTTATGGTCAGGTGCATATTTTGGAGCAAAAAATACAGTAGTTCCTGAATGGCGTGAACCCACTTAAAAACGCATCTATCACTGAGCTAGACATCCCTAAATATTACACTGCTAAAACAATCTCTGCTCCAACAGTCCAAATCTCTATTCCTATAAATATACTTACCTTACTCCTCCCCGTCCCCTCATTAGAAAACTGGTCATGACAGTATAAAAACATTGGATGACGTATACACGAATACCACCTTAAAATCTTTCATAGCATTACAAACAGAATACCAGATGCCTAATTCGGAATACTTTACATACCTCCACATTTGATCATACCTTTTGAAACTGTATTGGAAACTGTAACCAACTGTATTGGAAATGTGTCGATTACCTTACCTAATGATTTAAACCACTAGCCTACAGGGCACTTATACCCCCTTCCTGCCCAGGCCAATTTCCAGCTTTCAGCGCTGTCACACTTTGAATGACAATTGTGCGGTCATGCAACACTGTACCCATATGATATTTTTATCATTTTTTTGAGAGCTTTCTTTTGGTGGTATTTAATCACCTCTGGGATTTTTATTTTTTCTTAAACAAACCAAAAACCACTGAAAATTTTGAAAAAAAAATGTTTTCTTAGTTTTTTGTTATACAATTTTGTAAATAAGTGCTTTTTCTCCTTCACTGATAGGTGACACTGATGGGCACTGATGAGGGGGCACTGATAGGTTGCACTGATGGGCATTGACAGGCATCACTGATGGGCACTGAAAGGCAGCACTGATACATGACACTGATATATGGCACTGATAGGCGGCACTGACTGGCACTGATAGGCAGCACTGATGCGTACTGATAGGCGACACTGACTGGCAGCACTGATTGGCAGCACTGATAGGTGGCACTGATTGGCATTGATGGGTGACATTAAAAGGCAGCTCAGATGGGCACTGATATGTGGCATTGATGTGCACTGGTATGCACAGATATGAGGCATTGATGTGGCACTGATGGGCACTGGCACGTGGCACTGATGAGCACTGACTGATGGACACTGACAGGTGGCACTTCTGGGGCCACACTCATCATCAGGGCACACTGATCATCAGTGCCCTGATGATCAGTGTACATGTCCCCTCCGCGGAAAGCCGATTACCGGCTCTCCTCTCCTCTCGAGCTGTCAGCGTGACAGCTCAAGAGGAGAGAAATCCCGATAACCGGTATTTCCGTGTTTACATGTGATCAGCTGTGATTGGACACAGCTGATCACATGACCGAGCCGACATCTTCGGCTCTTTCCGTGATCCGCTGTGTCCGAAGGACACAGCGCACTGGTGATCGCCTTGCTGCGCGCTCTCTGAGCCCCGCATTCACGGTGAAAATGGAAGGACATCATATGATGTCCTATCAGAACGAGAGAACTACCTTGCGCCCGTCATTGTACTATATGGCGGGTGGAAGGTGGTTAAGGAGGCAATTCAATCTTTTACAACTATATAGGAAAATCTTAATTTACTAAAACAAATACTATACTAGCATGGAAAAGAGATCTTAATGTCACTTACACAGAGGCCCAATGGAGGAATGCGTTACACCCACTCATCCACTAAAAGTGTTAATCTTTGGACCTTTCACACAAACCCATATTACGGTGGTACTTAACACTGTATAGAATAGCTAATATTGACTGATTACAATCCCCAGGATGCTGGAAAAGATGCATTCAAAATTAGACACTTCTTCATATCCTTTGGGACTGTAGTAAACTAGCTCCCTTTTTGGAATAAAATATTTCTCATTTTTAGCCAGGTCACAAAATTTTCTCTACCATTATCATTCTCTCTAGCTATACTAAATCTAGGCATAGAAGATATACCTCCTATATTCAGACCATTCACAACTCAACTCTTTTTGGCAGCCAAGCCAACCATGATGCGCCTACTCAGCCCCAAACATTAATGAAGCATTACACATGCTCCTTATCTATTATATATGTGAACATATGCTGACAACTATAGCAGGGAAACAGTCTGAATTTACCAAATGCTGTAAGTCATGGGTAGAATGGTATGCCAATTGTAAACACATTTAACTAAATAAACTTATCACACTTTGCTTTACCATCAGTGAGTTTAGTTGGCTGAATATGGCAAGTACTGGAACTTTAGAAATGAGTATCCCCCTTTTAACTGTTGACATTGGATTCTTGTATATGATCTCCTGGTTACTATATATAGCTTCTTTTGTTTTACCAAATGTGTCTTATTGTAGTCTTATTGCCTTTTATGTTAAACACCATTGATAAATGTGAGATTATACCACGACTAATTGTATTGGAGAGAAACCCCCCTAGTTGGGACTTTAAAGGCATCGAAAAAGTAGGTAAAAGTTACAACAATCTTTATTGAACATGAATATGTTAAAACTTATCAGCCATAAAACATTAAACAGGCGGTAAATTGAAAGGTAAGTACAATAATACCATACAAAGATATATCAACATCAAAGAGTTCCTAGATAACATCCAATGTGTTTCAGAGTAAGTCTATTCCTTCTTCAGGGACGAGACTTTGTACATGAACAGTATAGCCTCTAGAAGCTGAAACATACATATTGAGATCATACAGAAATTCTATCAGCAATTATATACAGTATCATTATGTGGACATCAAAAACTATATTTACTCACAGCATATTACAATGAGGGCCAGAAAAAGATAAGAAAATTTCCGCCACATTAAAAGCATTTGGTGTGCAGCCGAGTTTGCATAGTCTCCCCAAACCACATCCAGGCAGGCACCGACCAGGCCGTGGCCCTTCAAGGAGGTACTGAGGCCGCACTAACAGCCACAAAGGTGAGCTACATACAAAGGATAATAACAATAATAACTTCCATGTAGGCAATATCAAAAATTATATTAATCCGTTTGGTCTTAGGGTCCAGATTTTTCCCACTCTTGACAATATAGATTCTAATTTTCAAAAAGAATGTAAAAAAGTTCTTAAAAAATGTTCAATGGGAATGATGAATTTACTAATTTCCGAGTATAAGAATCAGATAAGCGATTTGGACAAAGACCTTGACGGTCTTAATGTACAACTACAACCCCTTAAAATACAACCATCATATGGTAAACGGGAGACAAATCATTTGGAAAAATTTTATTAAAATATTGTTATCAAAAAAGAAAAAAGTTTTCCAGGGATAAAAATGCCTTCTAAAAAGGTACAGCCTATAAATGGAATTCTGATTTACAGAAAAAAGTATAAAATGAGACAAAGGCATATGCCTTACACACAGGACCACTCTTTGAACATTTCTTAATCATCTCTTTCATCTGCTGTCTCTGTTCCCTCACAGGTAGTGACTAAACATACCAATAATTGGCAATTTCAAAGACGCCTATTTAATGGGAGGTCCACAAGGACAATTTGCTAAGAAACATAATTTGGAATCCACATCTGATATGGCTAAATCTGTGCAAGGATGTGTACCGACTATGATGTAAGGTAACACACAAGGTGATGGAAAATTTTTCTCATCCTCGTTCGTAGATGAAACAACGGGCGATGGGTCTCTTTCAGATACTGATAAAATAAATCATGAGGGTACACCAACCTCTCATGTACAGCCCCACAATTCTAATAGTTTTTTAGCCCCACCTTACAGCACTTTGAACACGAACAAGGGAAACAGGAAGATAGACACCTACATGAAAAAACAGAATGTCATGAAATAGGCTTGAATATTGTCAATCTATCCACATACCCATTATCGGTAGATGAAAAGTGTCCTGGCGAGAGGCTTAAGTTTTTGTCCCATGGAAAAACTTGATAAATTTACTGCAATTAAAGACATACAATTATTTGCCCATAATCTTATTCTTAAAGGCATGTATGACAAAAATAGGAATGATCCCTCAAGTGTAGAGGACTCAAAGGCATTGGATAATCTATTGTCCTTTTTGCTGGAAAGTGAGTCTGTTGACTTGATTGTTCACATTGATATTGTTCAACTTCTTAAAAATATTGATTCAAGTGACACCAAGTCTCCTCCATATTTGTTTTTACTTAAGAAGAAGTCTGATCTTTTCCCTTCCCTCAGCTTAAACTGCAATGTAGCAGCATTTCTAAAATTGGTATGCATGGAAATTTGAAAAACTAAAAATTAAGTCCAAATATGTTGATAATTTAAGTAACAATGAAAAAAAAGGGCCTTTAACCAACTAGCTTATAATACATCGTTAGTGATTAAACCTTCAGATAAAGGGGGTAATATTGTTATAATGAATAATAACCAGTATGTCAACATGTGTAAAAGGATTCTCCAAAATAGAAATTGGTATTGTTCCATTTTCCCAGAAATGATTAATAAATGTAACAGTCAATATTATGAATTAGTCGATACGGCATTTCTTAATGGCATTATCACCAAAGTCACATGGGAGTTTATTAGAACTAACTGCCCCAAAATTTCTCTCTTCCTAAAATTCACAAAAAAATTGATAACCCTCCAGGAAGGCCCATCATTTTGGGCAATAGAACTTTGACTGAAAATCTGAGTCGCTCATTGATGAACATCTGAGACCTCATGTATTAAGCCTTCTCTCATATGTAAAGGATACAATACATCTATTAAAAATTATTGATAACATACATCTACCTGAGGGGGGCACGTCTTCTATAGCTCCATTCCACATGATAGAAGATTAGCAGTAATTCAACACGTACTGGCTCAGAGGAAACAACAAGAATGGGCGTATAATGAATTTATTCTTGCATCCTTGGAATTTGTTTTTAACCACAAAGTATTTACCTTCAATGGCTCCCACTACCTCTAGATGCAGGGGGTTTCTATGGGGACCTGCTGTGCCCCGTCCTATGCCAACCTGTACCTGGGGGAGTGGGAGCGAATGTTCATGGCTGATGAGGGACTCTCAATGTATACGGACCACATTTGTATGTGGAGCTGATACATTGATGATATCCTGATGGTATAGGATGGATTGGAGGATCTATTATTGAAATGTTTGGATAGGATGAATAAGAATTACTTCAATCTCACATTTACTATGACTTCTGATTTGAAGGCAGTCACTTTTCTTGATGTTACTATTCAAGTGCAAAATGATGGTAGCCTGGCCAGTAAACTTTTACAGAAACCCACTACAATACCATTATGCACGCCTCTAGTTTTCATCCCAAACCATTAGTTTCATCTATCCCCTACAGCCAGTATTTAAGAACAATAAGGAATTGTTCAGATGAGCAAGGTTTCAAGGTAGAAGCAGATGTCTTACGGGTTAGATTATTGGAAAGAGGGTACACTATGTCTTGTTTGAAAAAGGCATGCAAACGGGCAATTTCCAATACTAGGACTGATCTGCTATATAGTAATACAAAGGGGAGAGAATCAGATCAGTGTACAAGAATTATTATGAAATATTCCAGCCATCATGGCCAAATTAGAAATATTATCCAGAAATATTGGTACTTGCTCACCATAGATCCTATAATAGGAAAATTTGTATCTTCAGCCCCTCACATTACGTTTAGGAGGGCTACCTTCATAAAAGGTCGGATAACACAGAGTGAGTACAAGGGTGCTATTTCTAGAGATTCATGCAAACTTAAAAGATACCTTTTATCTATGGTTCTTGCAATTACTGTAAATATATGCACACTGAGGTGGAACCCAGATTGCCCAATGGGGACTATTTCAAATCTAAACCTTTGGGGTTGTTTACCTTTTGATGTGTGAATGTAGGTGTTTCTATGTGGCTAAGACCAAATTGAAATTTTGGAGATGAGCTTATAGACACATCAAGAGTATGAAAACATGTGATCCTGAATTGCCCTATGTGATCTCTGTGCACGACGGCAGATTTCCAAAAATCCATTTACTTGTTCTTTTTCGGATACATTCAAGCCCCAGGGGAGGGGATTGGAACAAGTTGTTACTACAATTGGAACTCTATGGATTTTCCAATTACGTGTGACGTCCCATCCGGGCTTCAATGAATACGACAGCTACAAGCCCTTTTTACAGTGTTTTGTATCTGGTGGCATTGAAAAACAACTACCTTGTTGCTGATCCACTCTCTCCTTTTTTCCATGTGCTGTATGCTGTTTTGTCCTACTAGCATGCATTGATGTCCTGTTTGTAGTCCTTATATTATGTAATATACTTTTGAGAATTGAATTATCTTCTTTTCCCAATATATGATGTTTATGCATCAACCACTTCCCAACCGCCCTATAGCAGAAATACTGCTACAGGGCAGTACGGGTGTGCAAAATCATGTATATATAAGTAATTCGCTCTACCATGGTTTTCACAGGCCAGGGGACGCGTGTGTGCCCTCGCCAATCCACGGGTGCCGTGATTTGATCCCCAAGCTGTAATGGTTGGCCTAAGTCGGATGATCGATCCCTGTCCTATCAGGGATCCTCCTGTACCTGTGTTTACACTTACACAGATACAGGAAGTGATGAAATCTTCTCTCTCTGGGCACATTCTGTCCCAGAGAGGGAAGAAAGAAGACAGTGAGTAAAACCATACACTTGCACACAGTTAGAACACTTTAGGACACATTTTAACCCCTTGATCGCCTCCCCAGTGTCATTAGGACAGTGTACAGATTTTTTGTTGATCGCTGTGTTAGTGTCTCTAGTGACTTCAGATAGCATTAGTGTCCCTCCCAGATAGCGTCAGATTGCCCGTCAGTACACCAGTAATCACATTTAACCCCTTGATTGCCAGGAACACGCTCACATACACAATAAATCTACATTGCTAGTATAGTGTCTAAACGGATCAATATCTTTGATCAGATCAGCACTGTACCAGCGTTCACATTAGTATAGTATCTCCAAAAACGCAGCATTAGCGGGATCAGCCCTGCCAGCACCTGCGTTTAGCCCCTACGCTTACCCCCCCCCCCGCAAGTGCAGTGTCGGGTCACTGTCACTTGATACATTGCACCCAAAACTGCAGTGTTCGCCGAATCGGGCCTGATCTCTGTTAGCACTTGCCGGTAAATTTTTTTGTAGCGGTTCAAGCATTCCCTGACAGCCAGGTTTTCTTTTTCCCGCACTGGGTATAGATATAAATTTAGGGGAAGACTTCCTGACACAATTGGCATCAGAATACAAATGTGTAGACAGCAGCGGCACCCTGACAGATAGCTCAGACGATAGAGAAGAAATCTCTGCTAAGATCAGGCGTACCCGACCCCGTTCCGAGGTTGCTGAGATGTTACAATTGCATGATGACTCTCATATGCAGCAAAGTGCCAGTACTACAGTAGTGCCGCTCTACCTTTTTGTGAACTGGCAAAAGGTACATCCGTGTCTTTCACATACCAGCTGTCAGGGCTCCAGGGTATGACCAGAGGTATGTGAACTGACGCAGGGAAACGCAGCCTTCAGATATGTTATAAACAATATAATTTATTAACACTAACAATACATAAACGCAGTGCAATTCTAAAACATAACACAGTGCAAACGAACCAAACCAAACCAAACCACCCACAGATAACAATACATACAATGCAAGCGTTGTCAGGCAGGCCGAGTCAATAACAATCGGGCAGGTAGGAACAGGAGGAGCAGGCAGAGAGTAGTCAGGTCACGAGCTGGGTACAGCAACTAATGGGCAGGTAGGTACAGGGGGTCAGGCAGAGAATGGTCGGGGTCACAAGCCAGGGATCAACAACAAGTCAGGCAGAGGCAGGAATCAGGAACAGGAATGCAGGTAACAAGATACAGGGGCCCAGGAAAAACACACACCAAGGCACAGACTGCAGGTCTGGCCATCCCTTAAATACACCTGCATAATCAGCTTCAGGTGTTTGGCTGGCTGCAGGGTTGAGTCTCTGATTGCTGAGAGCACCCGCTGGCCAGCCCTGGTACTGCAGCCCACAAAGCAGGTGAGTCCCACCATTACTGGCAAGTCCATTCCTGACAGTACCCCCCCCTCAAGGAGTGGCCTCAGGACGCTCCAAACAGTCCTAGCTGGGCAAAATGTTCCACCGCCCGGGTCTGGTAACTGGCGGGATATCAAAGACTGGCACATCGGGCAGGACTCCGGGCAGCGGCACATCAGGCAGGACTCCGGGCAGCGGCACATCTGGCAGCGGCACACCGGGCAGCGGCACACCGGGCAGGACTCCGGGCAGGACTCCGGGCAGCGGCACACTGGGCAGGACTCCGGGCAGCGGCACACTGGGCAGGACTCCGGGCAGCGGCACACTGGGCAGGACTCCGGGCAGCGGCACACTGGGCAGGACTCCGGGCAGAGGCACATCGAGCTGGACTCCGGGCAGAGGCACATCGAGCTGGACTCCGGGCAGAGGCACATCGAGCTGGACTCCGGGCAGAGGCACATCGGGCTGGACTCCGGGCAGAGGCACATCGGGCTGGACTCCGGGCAGAGGCACATCGGGCTGGACACCGGATCACCAGGCGGAGCAGCAGGCACCGGGCCACCAGGCGGAGCAGCAGGCACCGGGCCACCAGGCGGAGCAGCAGGCACCGGGCCACCAGGCGGAGCAGCAGGCACCGGGCCACCAGGCGGAGCGGCGGGCGCCGGGCCCCCAGGAGGGGCGACAGGCATCAGACCCCCAGGAGGAGCGACGGGCGCCGGGCCCCCAGGAGGAGCGGCGGGCACCGGGTCATCAAGCACGACAACGGGCATGGGGTCACCAGGCATCAGGTCATTTGGCTCGCCAGCGGGCACCGCATCATCTGGCAAGGCAGTGGGCACCGAGTCACCAGGCACGACAGTGGGTTCCGAGTCAACTGGCATGACCACGGGCACTGGGTCAGACATTGGATTGTCTGGCTCGACAGCGGGCATCGGGTCACCAGGCATCAGGTCATTTGGCTCGACAGCGGGCACCGCGTCATCTGGAAAGGCAGTGGGCACCGAGTCACCAGGCACAACAGTGGGCTCTGAGTCAATTGGCACGACAGCGGGCACCGGGTCATCAGGTACCGGATCGTCTGGATCGACAGCGGGAACCAGGTCATCTGGCGTTGGATCGTCTGGCTCGACAGCGGGCATCGGGTCACCAAGCATGACAGCGGGCACTGGGTCACCAGGCATCAGGTCATTTGGCTCGCCAGCAGGCACCGCGTCATCTGGCAAGGCAGTGGGCACCGAGTCACCAGGCACGACAGTGGGCTCCGAGTCAACTGGCATGACCGCGGGCACTGGGTCAGACATTGGATCGTCTGGCCCGACAGCGGGCATCGGGTCACCAGGCATGACAGCGGGCACTGGGTCATCAGGCATGGGATTGTCTGGCTCGACAGCGGGCATCGGGTCACCAGGTATGACAGCGGGCACTGGGTCACCAGGCATCAGGTCATTTGGCTCACCAGCGGGCACCACGTCATCTGGCAAGGCAGTGGGCACCGAGTCAACTGGCATGACCGCGGGCACTGGGTCAGACATTGGATCGTCTGGCCCGACAGCGGGCATCGGGTCACCATGCATGACAGCGGGCACTGGGTCATCAGGCATTGGATCGTCTGGCTCGACAGCGGGCATCGGGTCACCAGGCATGACAGCGGGCACTGGGTCATCAGGTACCGGATCGTCTGGATCGACAGCGGGCATCGAGTCAACTGGCCTAATGGAATCATCAGGCTGGATCAGTTCATCAGGCTGGGTAGAAACATCATGCTGGGTAGAGGCATCAGGCTGAATGGAGGCATCAGGCTGAATGGAGGCATCAGGCTGGGTAGAGGCATCAGGCTGGGTAGAGGCATCAGGCTGAATTGTGGGCGCCGAGGCACCAGGCTGCACCACGGAAGGCAGGTTCTCAGATGGGAGGCTGACCGGTTTGGATACTGGCAGGATGGTATTGGTTGGAAAGAACTTTCGCCTTTTCCTGGTTTTAGTTACCGGAGCACTGTAAGTAAGCGCAGGTTTGTAAACGGATGGAGCAGCTGGAGACAGAGAAGAGCTGGAGGATGAAACAGGGGAGGGAACAGTTGCTACAGAGGACTTCTTTACAGGGTTAAAAGCAGGATAGGTGCGAGTGGGAACAGGGTACTGACATGCGGTAGATAGCAGGGTATACTGGGCTGTAACTGGAGGTGCTGTTGGGAATGCAGGAATAGAGCTTTGAAGAAATAGATTAGAAGCAGGACTGGGTTTTTGCAAGCTGACTGAGGCTGGGTGCAACAAGTCTGACCATGTCTGCAGTATGGGTTGAACAAAGCTCCGCTTACACAAAGCCTGTCTGACCAAAGACTGCACTGCGTTTATACAATCCCTTAATACCTGTGGTGAACATGCATCATAATGCTCCAAGAAGCAATCCACATCATCCTCTAATAACCATACCAGGGACTCTACCTGGTCTGCACTAAATGGTGGCAAAAAGTCATTCCTGCTTTCAGGGGTACCAGATGAAGCCAACTCTACACAAACCTGAATCAAAGGTTGCACCTCAGAGAACTCTGTTCCCTGATCTACTAGAACATGAGCGATCCGTATACATTCTAGCAGTTGATCCCGGGTATACTCCCTCAGAGCCTGATAAGCATATTCTCTGTCATCAAAAACCAGCAGCGACAAATACACAACCTCATCAAGATCCATCCTTCCCAGCAACAAGCCAAGATGGCTTCCCTGTGCAGCCACTTCTGGTCAGGATTGGCCTTGGTGTAATGTCAGGGCTCCAGGGTATGACCAGAGGTATGTGAACTGACGCAGGGAAACGCAGCCTTCAGATATGTTATAAACAATATAATTTATTAACACTAACAATACATAAACGCAGTGCAATACTAAAACATAACACAGTGCAAACGAACCAAACCAAACCACCCACAGATAACAATACATACAATGCAAGCGTCGTCAGGCAGGCTGAGTCAATAACAATCGGGCAGGTAGGAACAGGAGGAGCAGGCAGAGAGTAGTCAGGTCACGAGCAGGGTACAGCAACTAACGGGCAGGTAGGTACAGGGGGTCAGGCAGAGAATGGTCGGGGTCACAAGCCAGGGATCAACAACAAGTCAGGCAGAGGCAGGAACAGGAATGCAGGTAACAAGATACAGGGGCCCAGGAAAAACACACACCAAGGCACAGACTGCAGGTCTGGCCATCCCTTAAATACACCTGCATAATCAGCTTCAGGTGTTTGGCTGGCTGCAGGGTTGAGTCTCTGATTGCTGAGAGCACCCGCTGGCCAGCCCTGGTACTGCAGCCCACAAGGCAGGTGAGTCCCACCATTACTGGCAAGTCCATTCCTGACACCAGCACTGCATTATCACTTGGTGATGTATTGAGTCCCATAAGTGCAGTGCAAACTGGTGTGGTGGCCAGCACAATTAGTGTCTCACAGCCACCAAGAATTCGCACACAGGCCCGTAGAGCCCCTAGTATCCTTCCGAATGTGCTTGCAAATCCCGATAGGCAGCCCACACATTCTGCAGCATCTGTACTTCCCCCCCATTCACTGCCCAACCCAGAATTCAGGTGGAAACAGCAAATTTAAATACTCCCTTTGATTTTTTGGAGCTGTTTTTCACAGAAGATCTGTATGCATTGATTGTGGATCAAAGCAGTTTATATGCACAGCAGTTTATCGCCGCCAACCCAAATTCAAACTTTGCCAGACCATTCACATGGAAACACATTATGGTTTCCGAATTTAATTTTTTTGGGAACTAACCCTCAACATGGGCATTACTAAAAAGAATGAATTGCAGTTGTATTGGTCCAAAGACCCAATTCATCATATGCCCGTGTTCTCTGCTGCCATGGCCAGGAATAGATAGAGTATAATCCGTTTTATGCATTTCAACGACAATACACTCTGTCATCCTTGGGGTGACCCTGAATATGACCGGCTCCACAAAATACAGCCCCTCGTAAATCACCTTAACCAAAAATATGAAGATGTCTATACTCCCCAGCAAAACATCTGCGTTGATGACTCCCTGATTAATTTTTATGGCCGCCTTGCAATCAAACAATTTATCCCCAGCAAGCATGCCAGATGTGGGGTCAAGATGTATACGACCTGTGAGAGGGCAACAGGCTATACATATACGTTTCGGATTTACGAGGGAAAAGATAGTCACGTGGAGCCCACCAGATGCCCAGACTACATGAGGAGCAGTGGAAAGATAGTTTGGGACTTGGTGTCATCCTTTTTCCATATGGGTTACCACTCATATGTGGGCAATTTTTATTCAAGCGTGCCACTATTTAGACATTTGTACAATCTTGAAACTGGCGCATGTGGCACCAATGCGACCTAATTGCCAGGGCTTCCCCCAACAGCTTGCAAATACAAATCTTAGAAAGGGGGAAAAAGCCTGCTTGAGAAATGAGGAATTGCTCGCAGTGAAGTGGAAGGGCAAACAGGATGTTTATGGATCCTTATGGAGCGGAGACCTTGACTGGCGCTTGCTGGGCGAACTTTTGTATGTTTTTGATGTTGCTTATTTTTAGTTTTACAGTTTGCAATATCTTTCTATGCAATATTGATCTGTAGTGGTGGTGATCCTCGATTGCCGCCGGCTCCTTGCGGTCCAATTATAAGTTGAATTTTTCATTTTATTCCCCCCGCCCCCTTTTCTTTCTTTCTTTTTTTTTTTTTTTTAATGTGTGGATCGCCGGCTCCTTAGGGGTGTTTTTTTTTTTCTTCTGGTGTTCTTGTACCTTTTTTATATATATATCGGGGGCCTCCCTGGCTCATGGTCCCATGCCTTATATGATTGGTGCCAGCTTCCGATCTAACGGGGCCATGACCCGGGGATGCCTCATTTCTATTTTTCTGATATGTTTGTGTACCTGTTTACATTATCTTTATGTATTATGGTGTCATATTATGCATTATTAAGGTAATGTAATTGACGTTGTCTTTTTGCCTGTTTTGTTCCCCCCCTGTTGTTTTTTTTTTCCTCTTCCCCTCCCCCCTTCCTTCCCCTCCCCATGAAGGTTTTATGTATTATGTTGGTTATGACGTACCCCTGTGCCCAGTGGTAGAGCCACCCCCAATGTGTGTCCTTATGGTTAGGTCTCAATTTCCACTGAGTGTGGTTTCGTTGCACTATCTTAGAGTGTACCTTTTCTTCTTCTGTCTCTTGTTTTTTGTTTGTTTTTTCCTCCCTCTTTTTTCCCACGGATCTGGGGCAGCCCACGGTAAGATTGCGTTTGAGACTTCGACCTTTATTTTTAGCGTACTTTGGCAGTTGAATTCCCTAGACTCAGTATGGCTCTAAAACCTTTGAAGATTTTTTCTCAAAATATCCATGGTTTTAATTCTCCGACCAAGCGTTCTAAAGTGTTCCATCATCTTAAGTCCCAAGACATGCATGTAGTCTGCCTACAGGAGACTAGGTTTTCTCAATCCTCCGCTCTACCTCTCCCACCATTATCCAACCTTTTTCTCTGCATCGGCCCTTGAGAAGCATAGGGGCGTGATGATCGCTTTTAGACGTAATCTGCTGTTTACCTGCCACCTGTAAATAGGTGACCCCACCGGTAGATATTTGCTCCTCCGGGGAGAGACCCCTAGCCACGACCTTTCTCAGGAATCTAAATTGCATGATACGCTGCAAGCTTATGGTTTGGTTGACGTCTGGCGGGAAATGCATCCTACGTCGCGGGAATACACTTTTTATTCGGCCCCACACTTGAGCTTTTGTAGAATAGATCACGTTTTCATTTCCTTTCAACATTTATCTTTCATTCAAAAGATTGTCCTCTCAACCTCACACTGGTCTGATCATTATCCATTGGTCTTTTTGCTAAGTCTTTATGGTATGGCTGCGGCCCTCTTTTCGGTCGAGACTCAATGAATCCCTGCTCACCGCTCAGGCTTCTTGCTTCCAGGTTCTTTTGCACATTCAATCCTATTTTACAGAAAATGTGGGTTCTGTATCCTCGGCCGTCACTCTGTGGAAAGCTCACAAGGCTACCATTAGGGGTCATCTAATTCCTTTGGAGTCTCTTCAGGCACATATTACTATGATCCCTAAGAAAGCTGAAGATGCCTTTGACCCACAAACTTTCAGACCGATCTCGCTCCTAAACGTGGACTTGAAGATTCTGGGAAAGATTCTGAGCACCCGAATTAATAAGTATCTAATCTCATTTATTAAAAAAATAAATAAATAAGTAAATAACCTGCTTCACTATGATCCCACCAAAAAGTCACACTTTCTCCCTAGAAAGTTTACTAATAATAAAACCTTTTTGTGATATACCCTAAAATCATAATAATATATAAAATAAATTAAATTAAACCATAAAGTGTCCAATTCCTATAAAGTCTCCAATGTGTCCAAAAAGTCCAAAATTCCAAACTTTCATCCAATAGGAAGGATTGGCTCCTATTTAATCTGGCGAAATCCTCAAAAATAAAAAAAATACTCTAGTGCATTACCTTTTATACAAATAAATTTGTATAAAAAAGAAAATATAACACAAACTGTGAACACTCTGTGATCACTGCAACACTGTGTACACTCCGTGGGCCAACACCCAATAGTGCTGAATACTATTACCCTCTGTGAGTATTCATACGCTTATCAATACTATGGAACCAAAATCTTCCATTCTCTCTTCAAGGATAATTCTTCCAAGGTCCTCACAAAGACAAGAAGAGTCTTAAGACGGATCTCAAAGCATAGGGAAAATTTAATAGTAACTTACATTAAAATACAGAACTTCCAGCTCTGACCATGGCTCTTGTACAGGCTTAGCAAACAATGGAAAAAACCATGTGTAGATAACCAACAAAATGGCCGCGGCGACACTTCCGGTTTGCGCACGTGCGTCTTGACGTCACTTCCCCTAACACGTTTCGTCACTTCCGGACTTCGTCTGAAGGGATATGGACGTCTCTCTAGCTGCTCCTTATATTCTTGAATTGGTTTTTAGCCATAATACTAGTACTGAACTGGTCAATTTTTTAGATTTAACTATTTTTAAGTCTAATAATAAATGATATTTTAAGACATTTTTTAAGAACACAGGTAGAAATGGGTACATTCCTACAAGTAGTTGTCACCATCCTCGTTGGATTCAGGGCATACCGAAGGGACACTTTATGAGAATTATGAGAAACTGTTCCAGATTAGAGGACTATATTTTGCAATCTGAAATTATTAAGAACAGATTTATCTCCAAGGGGTATGACCCAATTAAATTGGAAGATATTAGATTTAAAATCAGTCAAAATTATTTAGGGGGGGGGCGCATGCGCGGCTGGGAACTTTGATGGCCGCATTCCTGTGAGCTCCGTACATCCCCCGACCTAAGAGACTCACCCACGGCGCACCGCTGCTCCATATTCCTCCCTGGGTGAGTCACAGTAGCAGGGCACCCAGCGCGCCAGACCTCAGTCCTATAATGGGGAAGATAGGGCGCTAGAAGCCCCCCTCTCCTCTGCCACGTGAGCCGCGGCCGTCACCGCTGCAGCGGTTTCTTCACAGGCCACAATCCTCGGCCTCAATTACAACAGAGATCCCACAGACGAGCTCCGACGGGCCCCCAGTGGCGGTCGGAGGTACTACACCAGCTGCCTCCAGCTTCCTCCACAATGCCTCCACAATGCAGCCAACCTCCTCACTCCCAGGGATGAGCTCTGACGGGCCCCCAGTGGTGGCAGGAGGTACTACACCTGCTGCCTCCACAATGCAGCTAATCTCACTCCCTCAGCACCAACATATAGATGAATCTGAATCCCAAATCCCTATAGAGGGGACAGCAGAGCATCCTTTGATGAGCCTTTCCTCCTCCGCTCTCACAAATCTCCGTGTGTCACCTGCCCTCACGATATCTACGCTAGAAGAAAAATTGCAGGTATTCTTGCGCAATATTACCGCCACTATTGCCGCTGAAGTGGGCAAATTAGCCTTGGATCTTCGTGGAGAAATAGCGCAGATTGGGGAGCGTGCAGATCAACTGGAGAATAAATTTGATGAACTGGTGCAATACGTTCATGTCTTGGAAGAAGACAATGCGTACTTGAAACACACCATGTCCCAAATTCAGCTCCAGCAAGAAGATTTGGAAAACAGGGAACGCCGGCAAAATGTCCGTATTCGAGGTATATCTGAATCCATTGCCCATTCCCAACTTCGCCGACACCTCCTGTCTTTCTTCACCACAACCGCACCCTTGGTCCCAGAAGCGGAGTGGCGCATGGACAGGGCTCATCGTTCTTTAGGTCCCAGACCTGCTGACGGCACCAGACCACGTGATGTCATCGTCCGCTTTCATTTTTTTGAGAGCAAGGAAGCCTTGTTGGCCTCTGTACGCAACGTTCCCTCCCTGGAATTTAAAGGGGACCGGCTTCAGCTCTTTTGTGATCTTTCTTCTATTACCCTGGCTAAACGGCGAGCGCTGAAACCACTCACCACACATCTTCAACATCTTCGTATCCCTTACCGCTGGGGTTTTCCCTTCAAGCTGGTCGTCTCCAAAGATAACGCCCAAGTTATTCTACGTGATCTTTTTGAAGCGGACTCCTTCCTGAGGCAACTGGGACTACCCCCCCTGCCGGACAACAATGCCTCACTACCATCTACTCCATCTCGTCCTTCCGCTACCCCCAGCAAGATCTGGACACCAGTTCGTAGGGGCCGGAAGCGTCCTTCCCGTACTCCACAACGCCCTCGCCCTGCTCGTTGTAGTGATGATCCTGCTTGATGTTTTTTTGAGGTGTTCTTCAAGGTTGTATCCCTATCTCCTCCCCTCTCTCCTTTCCATCCCCCCTCCTTTTCTTCCCCCCCTTCTTCTCCTTCCCTTTCCCCCTCTCCCTTCTTTTCCTCACCCTCCCTTCTTCCTCCCATTTTTTTTGATTTTATTTTTGCGCTGGGTGCCTTTTTATGCTGTATCTTTTTGGCCGGGTTTGCCGATTTCTATGTTCCGGTTGTCATGTTGCCCCCGATCATGTCCAGACATTTGCCTGGACGACTTGGGTGCCGATGTCTTTCCCAAGTTCATATCCATACGGATATCTATGTTCTTTATTGTAATTTTTTTGGTTTGTCTATTAATGTTATTAGTTCTAATGTTTCATGTCCCTACTGTTCTTAGATTTGCCTCATCGATGCTATCTCCATTATTCTTTATCTGGGTACATTTGCTATTTGTATGTTTATCTAATGATGGCTTTACGGTTATTATCGTACAATGTCAAAGGTCTTAACTCCATCCAAAAACGGTGGATGGCTTTGAAGGAATTTCGATCCTCAGGAGCAGATATTATTTTTGTCCAGGAGACCCATTTCAAGTCGACTGGCTCTTTTCGTTTTGCCTCAAGGTTTTTCTCCCACTCCTACTCGGCTTTTGATCCCACTGGGAAAGCCGGAGTGGCTATTTTGATTCGGACACACTGCTCCCTTCGGGTCATTTCCTCCAAAGTCGACCCACGGGGTCGTTATATCATTTTGGAATGTACGTTTGCTGGTTCCCTCCTTATCCTGTTAAACTTGTATGCCCCGAACGCAGGTCAATTACATTTCCTCTCCGAAACCCTTGCTAGACTGAATGTCTTTACCACACCACATATGATCATTGGAGGTGATTTTAATTTAATCATGTCCCCCCACAAGGATAGGAAAGTACTATTTGAATCCACCCCCTCGAAGCGGCAGTGTTCCTCTTCAAAATCTTTTCTCAAATTGATAACGGAACATCGTCTCTTTGATGCTTGGCGGATCAAACATCCCCTTCATAAACAGTATACTTTCTACTCCATCCCTCATCGGAGTTTCTCCCGCTTGGACCACTTTTTTATCTCTTCCCCCTTACTCCCTCTCTTGGTTTCATCCAAAATCAATCCCAGTACATGGTCCGATCACGCCTCTTTGTCTCTGAATCTTTTTTTCCCTGATTCTTTACCGAAAGCTTGTCATTGGCGTCTCAATGAGACCTTTCTCACTACTGCCTGTTTCCGTGAAGAACTCTCTCGGGGATTGGATATGTACTTCCAACACAACGTTGGCTCGGTGACTTCTTCCTCGACACTTTGGGAAGCCCACAAGGCCGTTTTCTGGGGAATATGTATCTCTATAGGCTCCCGTTTGAAAAAGTCCTCAGCCAGTGCCAAGGCTTCTCTCATCCACCAATTATCCTCAGCTGAGCGTCAACTGCTAATCAAGCCGTCCATAACTCATCTTCGTAGGGTTACTTCTCTACGCGACCAAATCAAAGCTCTTGACTCACATAGAGCTGTGCAATCACTTCTTTGGGTCAAACAGAAATTTTATGAATTTTCCAATAAGCCCCACCGTATGCTAGTCAACAGGCTTAAAACGCAATTTTCTCCCTCGTTACCAGACCATCTTCTTCAATCAGATGGTACACCTACATATGACCCTCATGTAATGGCCTCACTTTTTGGATCATATTATAAGACTCTCTACAACTGTTTAACCCCAGATCTCCATCCTCCTTTTTGTAAAACGTCATTCGATGCCTTCTTTGAGTCATTCTCTTTGCCGCAGACATCACCTTTCGGCCCTTAATGCCGATATCTCATCTGAGGAGCTGTATGATACAATTAAGCAGCTCCCTTCTCACAAATCACCAGGACCTGATGGCTTGCCTTATTCTTATTACAAGACATTCATAGGCATTTTGGCCCCCCATCTTCTTTCTTTGTTTCAGGATCTCTTAAGAGGTGTCCCCCCTCAGGCTGATTTTTCACGTGCCTATATTTCCATTATCATATATCTATGTTGTACCGCGCTCCAAAATTAATAAATCTAAGTGCTCTAAATAAATAAATAAATATAGTATATAACTAAAAATTCAATAATAATCTATATCCATAATACTTAAATTCATAATTACATAATACTTGAATCCATAATTGAAGTGAATCAAAAAAATTCCATTAATATTTGTAAATCAATGCAAAAAAACTACGTGCCTGAAAAACTATTCAAAAGTGAAAAAATATATAATGAAAATATAAAAAATAGTTCAGTTCATACGAATTGAGATGGTAATGTGAATCAATCTGATTGGCGTGGTAAGTCTATGTTCATGACATGAACCTCTCTCTCCTTCCTCCTCTCCTTTCTCCTCAATTCAGCTTTTCTCAATTAGGACTTTCTCCTCTATCTGCTTGGCTTATTCCTCCATGAACGATACATACATAGAAAAGGGAAAAAGAAACATAGTGTCTTATCCTGAGTAAAAATGTTTAATGAGCTTCTGATCTCCCACTCACATGGTATCAGCAAAAGTAACGCTTTTGTGTAAATAAATCCAGGTCCTCCTGCAAACAGCCCTGCAGGTGTGTGTGTGTTCACTCGCTATACTCGCCGTTTCCTCTTGAGTTACCGCATAGTCTTGACCAATAGGCGTTCTCAAGTCGAGACGGTCACCATCTCGACTTGAGAACGCCTATTGGTCAAGACTATGCGGTAACTCAAGAGGAAACGGCGAGTATAGCGAGTGAACACACACACACCTGCAGGGCTGTTTGCAGGAGGACCTGGATTTATTTACACAAAAGCGTTACTTTTGCTGATACCATGTGAGTGGGAGATCAGAAGCTCATTAAACATTTTTACTCAGGATAAGACACTATGTTTCTTTTTCCCTTTTCTATGTATGTATCGTTCATGGAGGAATAAGCCAAGCAGATAGAGGAGAAAGTCCTAATTGAGAAAAGCTGAATTGAGGAGAAAGGAGAGGAGGAAGGAGAGAGAGGTTCATGTCATGAACATAGACTTACCACGCCAATCAGATTGATTCACATTACCATCTCAATTCGTATGAACTGAACTATTTTTTATATTTTCATTATATATTTTTTCACTTTTGAATAGTTTTTCAGGCACGTAGTTTTTTTGCATTGATTTACAAATATTAATGGAATTTTTTTGATTCACTTCAATTATGGATTCAAGTATTATGTAATTATGAATTTAAGTATTATGGATATAGATTATTATTGAATTTTTAGTTATATACTATATTTATTTATTTATTTAGAGCACTTAGATTTATTAATTTTGGAGCGCGGTACAACATAGATATATGAAATTAACATCCATACACCTGGAGAGGGTGTAAAAAGTACCTGGCGATCTAAATACTTAATTATTTAATCAAGCACGTCAATTGATTTATTAGTTGTTCACTTTATTCATAAATTCAATATTATTAGTATTTTTATACACTGAATTTATTGCTTTATAAGTAAGAAAACTTCTAGTGGCTCACAAGTATTTCATTAATTTGCATTTTTGATATATTTCCATTATCCCCAAGCCTGATAAGGATCCTTCTATTCCGGACAATTATCGCCCCATTGCCCTGTTAAACTCTGATTATAAAATATTTACTAAGATTTTGGCCAATAGGCTTTCCCGATTCCTCTCCAAGCTCATACACAGGGACCAAGTGGGCTTTGTGCCCACCAGACACGCTGCGGACAATACCAGGAGGTCTATTGACCTGATCGACCTGATTAACAGAACTTCATCCCCTGCTATATTGCTGAGTTTGGATGCTCAAAAAGCTTTTGATCGCCTTAGCTGGCCCTATATGTTTATGATCTTGGAGAGATATGGTTTTCGGGCCCGTTTGTGATGACCCTGAAGGTTCTTTACTCCTCCCCGTCCTCAGAGGTCAGATTGTCTTTGTTTCTTTCACCTTCTTTCAGGATGTTGAACGGTACAAGGCAGGGGTGCCCACTTTCCCCTTTACTGTTTATCCTCTGCCTAGAGCCGCTGGCCACTGCCATTCGATCTAACCCTGACATACGAGGGATACATTCCCATGGGCGTGAATATCAATTGTCCCTAATTGCAGACGATATCCTTCTTACTCTAACTAGTCCTTGCACCTCTCTTCCGGTTCTTCATAAAACCTTACAATTATTTGGGACCCTGTCAGGCTACAAGGTAAATACATACAAAACCGAAGCACTCCCACTTCATATCCCACCCGACATGTTAACCTCTCTCCAAGCATCTTACCAATATCGTTGGTGTACCCACTCACTGAAGTATTTGGGTACCAACCTTACTTCCTCCTACCATTCCATATATGAGGCTAATTTCCCCCCCCCCTATTTGTCGCTATTTCCCGTTCCTTAAAAGTTTGGGACACCCTACCTATTTCCTTTCTTGGACGTATAAATGTTATAAAAATGACCGTACTGCCCAAACTTTTGTATCTATTTGCAACTCTCCCCGTCCCCATCCCTATGTCCAAGCTAAATTCTATCCAAAAATCTCTCTTACGTTTTATTTGGCACAACAAACAACATAGAATTGCACGTACTGTACTCCTTTCTTTACGCTCTAGAGGAGGCTTGGGAGTACCGGATATTGTGACCTATTACTATGCCACCCACCTTCGTTTTTTAATCTCCTGGTCCACCAGACGCCCTTCTAACAAATGGACTGAGATTGAAATCTTACAACTTACTCCGACCCATTTATGCTCTCTGCTTTGGGATATGTCAGCGGTGGCCATCGCTTCTCACCGACACCTTTTACTTGGACCCATGCAATTCTCCTTGTCTATCTGGAAGAGATGCAGGGCTAAATTCGCTTTGTCCTCCGAGTGCTCCCCTCTGACTAATGTTCTCTTTAATTCCTCCCTTCCAGATAGTTTGTCCTTACACCGCATGCTCCCATGGGCCTCAGCCGATCTTTTCCAACTGCGTCATCTGGTCCATCCCGTAACTCGGAAATTTAAATCATTTTCCGACATCCAAAAAAATACCCAAATACCTCCTCAGCACTTCTATGTTTATTTGCAGATACGCCATTTTTTCTCCACCCTGTCACCCTCATTGACTTTGCAGAAGCCTACACCCTTTGAGCGCCTGTGTATTCAGGTCCCACATCAAAAGGGCACAGTCTCCAATACATATAAGCTCCTGCTGGATTTCCCTCCCTTAACTATTGATACCCATCGCTATATGCGTAAGTGGTCCCAGTTTCTCCGCTGTGACATTGACTTGTTGCAGTGGAAGAAAATATGGGAGAACGCATCCAAATCCTCTATGTGTGTAGTTTATAAGGAAAATGCTTACAAAATCATAATGTTGTGGTATCGAACCCCTGATGTGCTCCATTCTCGTAACTTGAGTGCTTCTCCTGCTTGCTGGCGCTGCAGAAGGGAAACCGGCTCCCTTTTTCACATTTTTTGGGACTGTAGGCTTATCACTCCCTTTTGGGAAGAGGTTTTGGCCTTATTACAACTGGTATTACATTCCTCTCTCCCTTTTGAGCCTCTTTATTTTTTATTGGGCCTGCCCTTTCCAGGTCTCTCTAGACCATCGAGGAGACTCTTTGTGCATATTTTGACGGCGGCCAGGAGAAGCATTCCAATGAGCTGGCTCTCCCCTACACCTCCCTCAATGTTGACATTATTTAAGATTATTGCAGATATCAGAAAAATGGAATATCTAACCGCTTCACATGCCGATTCTATAATCTCATTTGAAGCTGTGTGGAACCCGTGGGATGTTTACACCTCTGGTCAACCTGCTTGACTTGTGCGGACTTGATCATCCTTCCAATGTTGCCCTATTGTCATTGCATACTGTTATTTTTCTACCCATGTTACTAGCATCGATGATCCCTTTGTTTTTCTTTATCTTTATTTCTTTTTAAAATGTCATGTATGTATATACATGTGGAAAATTTAATAAAATGTTATTCATAAAAAAAATTATTTAGGGGATTGGAAAATTAAGAAAAAATTAAAAATTAAGGAAGATAATAAAAGAATTGAGTATGCATTCATTTCAGGTTTTAATTGTCAATTTAAAGAGATTGAGAAGATGTTTATGAGACATTGGCCAATTTTAAAAAAAGATAATATTCTGGGTTCAGTATTACCAGACAAACCATCCTTTATATATAGAAAAACAAATAATTTAAGAAGTACTTTAGTGAAGTGATTTCTCCACCGAAGAAAAAAGTTTTTGAGATGTTGGATTTTAAGGGCTTTTACCCATGTAGAAAATGTAGGATGTGTAAAACTACTGGGATGAAAAATGGGGTGGTCTCATCTTTTAAATCCCATTCGACTAAAGAATTATTTCCCATAAAACAGTTTATTACGTGTAATACACGGTACGTTACATATATGTTGGAATGTCCATGCCGATTCCAATACATAGGGAGAATGAAAAGAAATCTCTGTGTAAGATTGGAAGAACATGTTAAAAACATTATTAAGGGCAAAAAAGACCATAGTGTCTCGAGACATTTCAAAGAATTCCACAATTCAGATGCAAGTGTTTTAAAATTTTGTGGGATTGACATGGTGGGGGGACATTGGAGGGGTGGGAACAAAATTCAGAAATTGTCTCAGAATGAAACTTTTTGGATATTTAGGCTGAATACACTAAAACCGAGGGGTCTAAATATAGAACTAGATTTAAATTGTTTTATTTCTGATTTTTAATAAGAAAAGCTAATAGTTGATCAATCATGGGAGCTGTTATTTATGGTACTGATTCATATATTGCTTTTTGTATCTAATCATGGTAGAAGAGGTGGGTGCTAACAATTTTATGTATTTAATTCATTTATTTATTTATGTAGATTTTAGCAAAGGGTAGAAATTGTTTATAATATAACAATATATAATTATGTGTATATGGGACATCTATTTCTTAGATTATGATAATAGAGACTATCAGAGATCAATATTGTAATTGTGTATTTTGTAAATTTGGGGGCTATTTAATTAATCCTTTACAGATAATTGGAGAGGTTATATAGTGTATTATAGTGACCACTAGAGGGAGTATAGTATTTAGATAGGGAATTGGAGTCGGTGATAGGATTATAGTAATTTTATTAAACGTTGAGGGGTGATTTATATGATTTATGGTATATGAGTGTGATATAGGAGGATTTATTTATTTACCTGGATAGGTAGGATTCAGCAGAGCAAATGGTATAAGTATCGTATCTTTAGCTGGTAGGTTTGATATATGTGTATGTATTCTATTTGGATTTTTGTCCTATTCCGGGTATGTGGTAAGGATAAGACTGATCCATACAGGATTTTATGTATCTATTTTAAATACAAATGACAGATGAGCTGCAATCGCTATTTTCCCTTTTCAAAAATGGCGGTTGAAGCCTCTGGTCATTAGGAGGCATAAGAATATAAGGAGCTGCTATAGAGACGTCCGTATCCCTTCAGACGAAGTCCGGAAGTGACGAAACGCGTTAGAGGAAGTGACGTCAAGACGCACGTACGCGAACCGGAAGTGTCGCCGCGGCCATTTTGTTAGTTATCTACACATGGTTTTTTCCATTGTTTGCTAAGCCTGTACAAGAGCCATGGTCAGAGCTGGAAGTTCTGTATTTTAATGTAAGTTACTATTACATTTTTCCTATGCTTTGAGATCCGTCTTAAGACTCTTCTTGTCTTTGTGAGGACCTTGGAAGAATTATCCTTGAAGAGAGAATGGAAGATTTTGGTTCCATAGTATTGATAAGCGTATGAATACTCACAGAGGGCAATAGTATTTAGCACTATTGGGTGTTGGCCCACGGAGTGTACACAGTGTTGCAGTGATCACAGAGTGTTCACAGTTTGTGTTAAATGTACATATATAAGAATTTTTTTATTTTTTTTGCACATTTTGGAGTGGTTTGTGATTTGCACAAATTTATTTGTATTAAAGGTAATGCACTAGAGCATATATTTTTTTTATTTTTGAGGTTTTCGCCGGATTATATAGGAGCCAATCCTTCCTATTGGATGAAAGTTTGGAATTTTGGAATTTTTGGACACATTGGAGACTTTATAGGAATTGGACACTTTATGGTTTAATTTAATTTATTTTATATTTGATATATTATTATGATTTTAGGGTATATCACAAAAAGGTTTTATTATTAATCTCACTTATTCATCGAGATCAGGTTGGCTTCGTTCTGGGGCGACAAGCTGCTGATAACATCTGTGAAGTCATCCATCTCATTCATATTTTACATCGCCGCAAGATACCAGGGTTTCTTTTATCCCTAGACAAATAAAGCGTTCAACTCACTTTCTTGGGAATACTTGACATATATGCTGTCTAGATGGGGGCTGTTGACGCATTCCTGGCTTGGATCTCGGCTTTATATTTGTCTCCCTCGGCCTCTGTTAAATATGCAGGGTTTTTTTCCCCATCCTTCCCTATTTTCAGGGGCACAAGACAGGGATGCCCATTATCACCTGCTCTTTTGTTCTCGCTCTTGAACCTTTAGCTGCAGCCATTCGAAATCACCCGGATATTTCTGGTGTCCCCTATGCTGGCATTCAATACAAGGCCAACTTCTATGCGGATGATGCCCTTTTGGTTTTAAGCAATCCTCTCATCACTCTCCCCAATCTCCAGGTCATATTGGACTGTTTCTCGACTATATCTGGCCTTTGCATCAATTTGTCTAAAACCACAGCATTGAATATTACGCTCCCTGCTGACCTGGTTGAACGGTTGCAGACCCAATTTTCCTACCGTTGGGTGTCTAATTCTTTGGCTTATGTTGGCGTTACACTTACTTCCTCCTACTATGCCTTATTTTCTGCCAATTTGTACCCCTTACTGCGCTCTGTTACTTCCCTGCTTCTTTCTTGGCAGTTTCCTTCTTTATCAAGGATTAGCCGGATACATGCTGTTAAGATGACTATTCTACCGAAGATCTTATGCTTTTTCCGTACTCTCCCTATTCATTTGTGTACTACAGAGCTGGATTCTCAGTTTTATTTGGGCTCGTAAATGTCCCAGAGTGCCTAGAGCCACTTTGTATACCCATAGACTAGAGGGAGGTTTGGGAGCTCCACACGTTTCTAGATACTATTTGGCGGCTGAGATTTCCCAGTTGTCTATGCTTCATGCCACGACTGATGTTCCATTGTGGGTATGTGGATTTGAGCCCTATTATGCTTCACAGTTTGAGAATCTGGGATTCTGTTAAATATTTGGGGAATTTGATTTAGTTATTCCTACCCCTTTTTGCCGATCACTCATAATCCTTTATTTCCGCCAGGCCTAGAACATCCCTCTTCTTTCTCTTGGTGGACCTCCCATGGCTTTGTTATTGTACACCATTTTCTGAGCACTCATACGCTTCCATCTTGGGAGTCTCTTCAAGAATCCAGGGGGGTCCCGCAACGGGAATATGATCGGTATTTGCAATTGCGCCACTGGATCCTATCCCTCCATCGTACCGCTACATATTCTTACCGCAAAACTCCCTTTGAGCACACTTGTCAGCATTCCCCAGGGTCCCTTGGCCTTATTTCTGTAATATATGCCTCATTAACAGTAGGTCTTCCCCATCGCACCTTCTTATGTTTCTCAGTGGGAGCAAGATCTTGGTGTTTCGATTGCGGCAGAGGATTGGTGTAAGGCCTGGGGGATGGTGGCGAAATGTTCATGTAATACAGTCACTCTTGAGGCAGCCTGCAAAATTCTACTACGGTGGTATTGGGTCCTGGCACGGACTGTTCACTTTAATCTGACTGGCGGAGATAGGTGTTTCCGGAACTGTGGTCTACGTGGGGACGTCTTGCACATTTGGTGGTCGTGCCCGCGATTGATCAGCTTCTGGTCTAGGGTTTTCGGTTTGCTTCAAACGCTATTTCATATGACGGTCTGTAGGGATGCAAGGGTGGCCCTCCTGCATTGCCCAATTTTGGGTCTGTCTAGGCCTCAACAGAAATTGGCATCCTACCTATTAATTTCGGCTAAACGTACTATAGCTCAAGCTTGGAGAACCCCTTCGATAGTCTTTCAAGGGGTGAGGACTCGGATGAATGCTATGTTGTACAATGAGCATTCTAGCATTCTTCATGATTCTCATCCGAGATTCCTTAAGGTTTGAGAACCTTGAATACACTATTCCTTACTATCCCTGCCTCCTACTAGTTATGGCCTCCCATAGTCGCTGCTGGTGCTAGCCCCAGATCCGTGATCCCTTTAGTTTCCCTTCTTTCATGTTTTCTTTCTGATTCCCTTTCGTTTTATTTTCTCTTTTCTTCTAACTTCTTTTCTTTTCTCTTTTTTCCAATATTATGTTGGATTACTGCTGCTATTTGGCTCGGCTATTTGCCGTCCCTTCTTGATGTCATCGGAGTTTTTGTTATTTGACTAATACAAGTCAGCAGGATGTCCCTGTTTATATGTTATTGTTCTGCTCTGCCCCTGTGAGGGCGTATTTTGAGCTTGCTATATTCTTAAAAATCAAAACTTTCTTAATAAAAATATTGAAACAGAAAATTTCGAGTCTAGACCTACTAGTCAGGCACAAACCTTACTCTCCACCAGTTGCCCCACCCAACCTTGCACAGGTCCGCCCCCAACCACGCCCCTTAAAGCTTCTGAAATTAAATTTTTCTTTAGAATAAAGAGTCCAAAATATAAAAAACTGCAATTATAACATAGCTTTATTATGTCAATTTAAACATAACAGTAATAGCTTAATAGCAATAGGGTGCAATTAAAATATCAAGTTTTACAGCTTTAAACCTGTAGTAAACATTTTGTATTTTTTTTGTTTATCTCCTGCATCTTTAAAAAAAGACTTTTTAGTAACTAAAGTCTCTTTTAAAAGATGTAAGTTTAGTTTACATAAGTATAGCATAAGAAAAAGTGCTTATTTTGATGCTAAAAAACATGGAATATTAGTTACTGTAAACATGTTGTATTTTTTATCTCCAGCAGAGACCTTAGAAAAGTGTGGCATTAAGAAAAAAGAAAAAAGTGCCTCTTTTGATGGCCAAAAAACATTGCAGAAAATAAATAACAATAGTAAACATTTTGCATTTTTTTATCTCCAGCATCTTATTAAAAGAGAGCTTAGAGAAGTAGTGCATTAAGAAAAAACAAAAAAGTGCTTATTTAGATGCCAAAAAACATGGCATAACAATAGTAAACATTTTAACAAAGATGTGCTAATAGAGCAGCCATGGTTTGTGTTGTACAGCGGGACCAATCTATTCCATGAAGAAAAAAACACACCAAAAAATAATTTTTTGGATGACAAAAAGCAGTAGGAAGCCAGTTTCACATCAAGATTTGCTATGGTTTTCATTGTACAGCAGGACCAAGCCTTGTCCCCTTTCTGATGAAAAATACCACTTATCAATGGCTGTGTTTGGATTGTAATCTTTTAGTGGTGGTCCATTAACGGCAATCATCAAAAGGTCATCCAAAGTCTCCAGTGTCAGTGATGAACAATAGACCATCTTTATTCTGTTTTGGTAGCTAAAGCCACGTTCACATGAGGCGGCTGTTGGGGGAAGTATGGCACAGAAATTGACCAGAGGGAGTATGTTGCTGAATCTCTTTCTGCTGATTCAATCTTTTCAGTCTCATTAAAAGAGAGTCCATTTTGAATGGAGAGTTTTAGGTCAGCCCACTCTGCTTCTAACAGGTCAATTTTGTCTTCAAACTGATTATTAAAAGTATATTTTGCAATTCTGTGCAACTCAGTCAATCCAAAGTTGAGGATGTGTGCTTTGTCTGGCCAAGACACGCTGTTAAATTGTACGAGAATTTCCGCAAGGGGAATCGCGATCGAGAACGCGCATGCGCGAAAGAGATCCCGCAGAAGAATTGCCGGTTGTGCGCAGGGGCACAGGAATGCACGATCGCACACATGCACGCACACGGCAAAGAGTGGCACCAGATGGGCTATTTAAGGTGCGCCTCTGCCCAGATTAAGTGCTGACTGGTCTTCAGCTCCCCCCTGTGTCCTGCTTGTTCCTTGTGCGATTCCTTTGGTGCTGACCCGGCTTGTTCCTGACCTGACTCTGAGTACTCTCCTGCCTCCGGTTCCTGACTTTGGCTTTTCCTCCTGATCCTGTACCGCGCTGCCCGACTGAAATGACCCTGGCTATCCTACGACTCCGCTCCAGTCCTGTGTCCTAGCTACAAACCTGGCTCTGCTGTGCATCTGGCAATCCACGGTACCTGCCTGGTCTATTACTACTATTACCTCTGGCGCTCTTGTCCCCCTGCTCCCTAGACTTCCTCTGTTCCAACTTCAGCGGGGTCGGGGCTAGTGATGTCATGGAAATTTTGTATTGTTGGTTGAACTTTAAATGTGTCATATATGAGTGTTATTCATATGTCTCTCGTGTGGCTTAATTAAAGCTCTGAAGGCTGCAATTGGGCCATGCACATGTACAATGTATGTATTACAGTACTCAGCTCGGTAATGGATGAGATGGCAGATCTGCGCTTATAGACCGGCGTGTATACCACCACGGCATTCGATACGAATGCCGCCGGCGGTAGGCCGCGGGCCTGTATCCACATATCAGCAGCATAGTACCACATGGACTCCGTGCCGCAAGGCGCCAAGCAGTACAAACTCTCCGTGTAGGCTTATGCATATCTTACAAGCCATTACCAACCTGAAACTGTATCTGGATGGATGTGTTTTAATAAAGATCGTATCGGGCCCATCCAGATACAGACACTGTTTAACCTAGGGAATGCTTGTACAGAGAATTTACAGACCACTAGGAGCTAGGACAGGAAATATGCTCTCCATAGAGGGCTCAAGGGGGGAAGGGGAGGAAGTCTGCTGACCTCAGAGGGCTCATGGGGGAGGACCAGTGATAGATAGATATATAAGGAAAGGCTATGCTCCAATCGGAATGTACATCCTGTGTATAGGCACTCCCCATTGCATTGTTCTGTGGGAGGGGATTGATCTTATTCATGTGGGAGGCATGTGTGTGTTTGTAATAAAACCAGAGGCTGAGAATGAAAACTTCCTCTATGTGAATTCCAACAGCAACCTGAGAGTGTCGTGTGATCATTCCTGGGTAACGGAGTTCCATTTCCCCACATCTCAACAGAAGCTAGCTGTCAGGGCTCCCGGGTGTGACCAGAGGTGTGTGACTGACGCAGGGAAACGCAGACTTCAGATATGTGATAAACAATATAATTTATTAACACTAACAATACAAACATAAACGCAGTGCAATACTAAAACATAATACAGTGCAAACAAACCAAACCAACCACCCACAGATAACAGTACATACAAGCAAGCGTCGTCAGGCAGGCCGGGTCAATATCAATAGGGCAGGTAGGTACAGGGGGAGCAAGCGGAGATTGGTCGGGGTCACAGGCCAGGTTCAGCAGGTAGCAAGCAGCGTAGTACAGAGGGTCAGGCAGAGGGATGGTCAGGGTCACAAGCCAGGGATCAGAACAGGTAGCAAGCAGCGTGGTACAGAGGGTCAGGCAGAGGGATGGTCAGGAGCGAGCCGGGATCAGAGCAGGAGAAGTCAGCAGCGGTTCAGATCAGGCAGGGTCAGCAAAGGAACAGAAACAGGATGCAGGACAGATACAGGGCCCAGGACAAACACAACACCAAGGCAGAGTCTGCAGGTCTGGCCATCCCTTAAATACACCAGTATAATCAGTTCCAGGTGTTAGCTGGCTGAAAGGTTGAGTCTCTGATTGCTGGGAGCACCCGCTGGCCAGCCCTGGTACTGCAGATCAAAAGGCAGGTGAGTCCCACCATTGCTGGCCAGTCCATTCCTGACAGTACCCCCCCCTCAAGGAGCGGCCTCAGGACGCTCCAAACAGTCCGAGCTGGGCAAAATGTTCCACCGCCCGGGTCTGGTAACTGGCGGGATATCAAAGACTGGCACATCGGGCAGAGGCACATCGGGCAGAGGCACATCGGGCAGAGGCACACCGGGCAGAGGCACATCGGGCTGGACTCCGGGCAGAGGCACATCGGGCAGGACTCCGGGCAGAGGCACATCGGGCAGAGGCACATCGGGCTGGACTCCGGGCAGAGGCACATCGGGCTGGACTCCGGGCAGAGGCACATCGGGCTGGACTCCGGGCAGAGGCACATCGGGCTGGACTCCGGGCAGAGGCACATCGGATTACCAGGCGGAGCAGCAGGCACCGAGCCACCAGGCGGAGCAGCAGGCACCGAGCCACCAGGCGGAGCAGCAGGCACCGAGCCACCAGGCGGAGCAGCAGGCACCGAGCCACCAGGCGGAGCAGCAGGCACCGGGCCCCCAGGCGGGGCGACGGGCACTGGGCCCCCAGGCGGGGCGACGGGCGTCGGGCCCCCAGGTGGAGCGGCGGGCGCCAGGCCCCCAGGCGGGGCGGCAGGCATCGGGCCCCCAGGCGGAGAGGCGGCCGCCGGACTCCCAGGCGGAGCGACAGGTCTCGGGCCCCCAGGCGGAGCGGCGGGCGACGGACCCCCAGGCGGTGCGACAGGTCTCGGGCCCTTAGGCGGAGCGGCGGGCGCTGGACCCCCAGGCGGAGCGACAGGTCTCGGGCCCTCAGGCGGAGCGGCGGGCGCCGGACCCCCAGGTGGAGCGACGGGTCTCGGGCCCTCAGGCGGAGCGGCGGGCGCCGGACCCCCAGGCGGAGCGACAGGTCTCGGGCCCTCAGGCGGAGCGGCGGGCACCGAGTCACCAGGCGGAGCGAGAGGTCTCGGGCCCCCAGGCGAAGCGGCGGGCACCGAGTCACCAGGCACGACAGTGGGCGCCGAGTCAACTGGCATGACAGCGGGCACTGGGTCACCAGGCATCAGGTCATATGGCTTGCCAGCGGGCACCGCGTCATCTGGCAAGGCAGTGGGCACCGGGTCACCAGGCATTGGATCGTCTGGCTCGACAGCGGGCATCAGGTCACCAGGTATGACAGCGGGCACTGGGTCACCAGGCATCAGGTCATTTGGCTCGACAGCGGGCACCGCGTCATCTGGCAAGGCAGTGGGCTCCGAGTCAACTGGTATGACCGCGGGCACTGGGTCAGACATTGGATCGTCTGACTGGACAGCGGGCATCGGGTCACCAGGCATCAAGTCATTTGGCTCGACAGCGAGCACCGCGTCATCTGGCAAGGCAGTGGGCTCCGAGTCAACAGGCACGACAGCGGGCACCGGGTCATCAGGTACCGGATTGTCTGGCTCGACAGCGGGCATTGGGTCACCAGGTATGACAGCGGGCACTGGGTCACCAGGCATCAGGTCATTTGGCTCGCCAGCGGGCACCGCGTCATCTAGCAAGGCAGTGGGCACCAAGTCCCCAGGTACGACAGCAGGCTCTGAGTCAATTGGCACGACAGCAGGCACCGGGTCACCAGGCATTGGATCGTCTGGCTTGACAGCGTGCATCGGGTCACCAGGTATGACAGCAGGCACTGGGCCACCAGGCATCAGGTCATTTGGCTCGCCAGCGGGCACCGCGTCATCTGGCAAGGCAGTGGGCACAGAGTCACCAGGTACGACAGCGGGCTCTGAGTCAATTGGCACGACAGCGGGCACTGGATCAGGTACCGGATCGTCTGGATCAACAGCGGGTATCGAGTCAACTGGCCTAATAGGATCATCAGGCTGAGTGGAGGCACCAGGCTGAGTAGAGGCACCAGGCTGAGTAGAGGCACCAGGCCGAGTAGAGGCTTCAGGCTGAAGAGAGGCATCAGGCTGCGTACAGGCATCAGGCTGCGTACAGGCATCAGGCCGAGTAGAGGCATCAGACCGAGTAGAGGCATCAGACCGAGTAGAGGCATCAGGCTGAACCACGGAAGGCAGGTTCACCGGTTTGGATACTGGCAGGATGGTACTGGTTGGAAAGAATTTTCGCTTTTTTCTGGTTTTAACTACTGGAGCACTGCAAGTAAACGCAGGTCTGCAAACGAATGGAGCAGCTGGAGACAGAGAAGAACTGGAGGATGGAACAGGAGAGGGAGCAGTTGCTACAGAGGGCTTTTTTACAGGGTTAAAGGCAGGATAGGTGCAGCGAGTGGGAACAGGGTACTGACATGCGGTAGATAGCAGGGCAGGAGGAGCTGTTGGGAATGCAGGAATAGAGTTTTGAGGAAATAGATTAGAAGCAGGACTGGGTCTTTGTAAGCTGACTGAGGCTGGGTGCAACAAGTCTATCCATGTCTGCAGTATGGGTTGAACAAAGCTGAGCTTACACAAAGCCTGTCTGACCAAAGACTGCACTGCGTTTATACAATCTCTTAGTACCTGTGGTGAACATGTGGAATAACGCTCCAGAAAGTAACCCACATCTTCCTCTAATAACCACACCAGGGACTCTACCTGGTCTGCACTAAATGGTGGCAAAAATTCATCCCTGCATTCGGGGGTACCAGATGAAACCAACTCAGCACAAACCTCAATCAAAGGTTGCACCTCAGAGAACTCTGTGCCCTGATCTACTAGAACATGAGCGAGCCGTATACATTCTAGCAGTTCATCCCGGGGATACTCCTTCAGAGTTTGATAAGCATACTCCCTGTCATCAAACACTAGCAGATATAAATACGCAACCTCATCCAGATCCATCCTTCCCATCAACAAACCAAGATGGCTTCCCTGTGCAGCCACTTCTGGTCAGGATTGGCCTTGGTGTAATGTCAGGGCTCCCGGGTGTGACCAGAGGTGTGTGACTGGCGCAGGGAAACGCAGACTTCAGATATGTGATAAACAATATAATTTATTAACACTAACCATACAAACATAAACGCAGTGCAATACTAAAACATAATACAGTGCAAACAAACCAAACCAACCACCCACAGATAACAGTACATACAAGCGTCGTCAGGCAGGCCGGGTCAATATCAATAGGGCAGGTAGGTACAGGGGGAGCAAGCGGAGATTGGTCGGGGTCACAGGCCAGGTTCAGCAGGTAGCAAGCAGCGTAGTACAGAGGGTCAGGCAGAGGGATGGTCAGGGTCACAAGCCAGGGATCAGAACAGGTAGCAAGCAGCGTGGTACAGAGGGTCAGGCAGAGGGATGGTCAGGAGCGAGCCGGGATCAGAGCAGGAGAAGTCAGCAGCGGTTCAGATCAGGCAGGGTCAGCAAAGGAACAGAAACAGGATGCAGGACAGATACAGGGCCCAGGACAAACACAACACCAAGGCAGAGTCTGCAGGTCTGGCCATCCCTTAAATACACCAGTATAATCAGTTCCAGGTGTTAGCTGGCTGAAAGGTTGAGTCTCTGATTGCTGGGAGCACCCGCTGGCCAGCCCTGGTACTGCAGATCAAAAGGCAGGTGAGTCCCACCATTGCTGGCCAGTCCATTCCTGACACTAACCCAGTTGGAGGCGGAGGAATCTTGGGGCTAAGCTGCAGTCGTGGTAAGCGAGATTCGCACAGCTTTATGGGGGATTTCTGCGCATCCAACTGCGAGTACTCACGGTAAGGAGAAATTCGTTAAAGCGAATTTCCAAGACAGTGACACAAGTGAGGCCGACCTCGTTAATTCAGTCTCCCATCAGGTATGTGACAGTACCAGTCAACCAATGATGGAGTCTGAAAGGGAGGCCTCACAACTGGGGGACATTCGCCAAGCTGTGACTTCTTTGTTCAACGTGATACACGAACTACAAAGAAATTTCAAACACCTGGAGAATAAACTGCAAACCAATTCTAATGTCCTCCCAGACACAGCAACCTTTGGTCCAGCTACTCAAACAGAGACCAGTATGTCCTTTAAAATCTCTGTCCTCCTGGAACCCCGGGTACCTAGCCTGAGTTCTTTACAGGAGATCGCCAAAAGTTCAGGACTTTTCGTAGCTCCTGTGAGTTATATTTTTCCCTACTCCCCAGGACCATCTCCTCACCAAATACTAAAGCGGGGTTTGTCATCACCCTTCTTAGAAATAAACCCCAGTCCTGGGCATATCATCTTCGGGAACAGCATGATCCGGCACTAACCTCTGTGGATTCTTTCTTCTCAGAAATGGCACAGATCTATGCAGATCCCTTCCGGCGCCAAACTGCAGAATCTATGATCAGTAAGCTACAACAAGGCCAAAGGCCTGTGGAGGATTATGTCACGGACTTCTGTATCTGGAGCTCCGATACTCAGTGGAACGAGTCTGCTCTCCGTTATCAGTTCCGCCTTGGTCTCTCTGACACCCTGAAGGATGAGCTGGCCCGAGTGGGGTACCAACAAGATTGGAGAGTCTGATAGACTTAACAATCCATATTGACTGCCGGATCCGGGAAAGGTCGAACAAAAAGACTAGTTGGAAACTTCTGTTATGCCCTGAAGTTGGGCCCGCTACAGATGTTGTCTCATCTGAATCGCCCACCAATCCAGCTAGAAAGAGCTTTTGGAGACCGCAGCAGAACACCTCCGACGGCAGAAGTCTAATCTCTGCCTCTATTGTGGTGAAGCAGGACATTTTGTGGCTACCTGCCCGATTAAACCTCACAAACCTTCTCCCAACTGCTTCTACATGATGCATCCTCAGGGAACAAACCGGACGCACCTCTCTTTCCGTCTGCAACTACGGCTGGCTGAAAGGACCATCACGGTCCCGGCCATTATCGACTCAGGTGCCTGTAGCTGCTTTATGGACTCTCATTTTGCTACTCAGAATCAGATTCCCCTCTGCACTAAAACTCAAAGGCTTGCAGTTCATCTGGCAGATGGGTCTGGTATCAGTTCTGGCTCGGTAACACAAGAAACCGTGCCAGTATTTTGCTATTCTCTCTCAGGACACCAAGAATTCCTATGTTTGGATATTATCACCTCTCTGATTTTTCCAATTATCCTCGGTATGCCTTGGCTAAAAGCACATAACCCAACCATCAATTGATTGTCTGGGGAGATCTCTTTCCCTTTGGAATATTGCCGGACTCACTGCACTTTCAAGGAGACAGGTGTGACAAATCCTCTTCTCGGTATCCACTCTGATCTTGAAACCATGAAGCTTGTCCCTATGGCATACCACGAGTATCTGGATGTGTTCAACAAAAAGAGTGCCAACACCCTTCCTCCGCATCGCCCCTATGACTGTCCAATTGAGCTCCTGCCTGGCGCCAAAATTCCTTTCGGTAGAATTTACCCTCTATCCGAAGTCGAATTAAAAGTTCTCCAGGGGGTATATAGACAAAAGCTTGGAAAAAGGGTTCATTCGGCCATCTACTTCACCAGCAGGAGCCGGCATATTCTTTGTAGAAAAGAAGGATGGCACTTTGAGACCCTGTATAGACTATCGGGACTTGAACAAAATCACAGTCAAAAACCGTTATGCCCTTCCTTTGATCCCTGAATTATTCCAAAGGTTACGAGGAGCATGTTTTTTCTCCAAGTTAAATCTGAGGGGCGCTTACAATCTGGTGAGAATTCGGGAAGGGGACGAATGGAAGACAGCCTTCCGAACCAGATTCGGGCATTTTGAATATTTGGTAATGCCTTTTGGTCTTTGTAACGCCCCAACAACTTTCCAACACCTGGTATTTCAAGACTACCTGGACCTATTTTTGATCGTTTATCTGGATAACATCTTGGTTTTTTCATGTTCCATCGAAAGTCATTGTGACCATGTGAAGAAGACACTAGATAGACTACACCAGCATCACTTCTACGCAAAAGCCGAAAAATGCGAGTTCGAGAAACAATCTATCCAGTTTCTTGGGCTGGTGATCACTCCTGAAGGCATCTCTATGGACTCTCAGAAGGTGCCCGCCGTCTTAGAATGGCCTATCCCTGAAGATAGGAAAGCAGTGCAGCGTTTTATAGGATTCGCGAACATCTATAGGAAGTTTATCAAGGACTTCTCTGGAGTCCTAGCACCAGTGACACAGCTCACCAGGCAACATGTTCCCTTCAAATGGACTTCTGAGGCCCAAACAGCCTTTGAGCAGTTGAAGACCATGTTCACGACCGCACCCATCCTGAAAGACTCAGACCCTGCTCTGGCCTTCATCCTTGAAGTTGATGCTTCGGAGAACGCTGTAGGAGCCATCTTGTCACAAAAGCAGGGGTCCAAATCCCTCCTGCATCCTGTCACTTTCTTCTCTCAGAAATTGAGTATTTCTGAAAGGAATTACAATGTGGGAGACAGGAAGTTACTTGCCATCAAGGCAGCACTAGAAGAATGGCGTTACTTACTAGAGGGAGCAGCCCATCCTATTCTTATCTTTACTGACCACAAAAACCTAGAGTACCTGAGAACAGCAAAGTGACTCAGGCCACGACAAGCAAGATGGGCACTATTTTTCTCACGCTTCATCTTCCATCTGACTTACCCTCCGGGATCAAAAAATGGCAAACCCGATGCACTCTCCCGCATGTTTCCTGACCCAGTTGTGCAGTCTGAACCTGACATGATCTTGCCTGCCAAGAACTTTCTACTTTTTTAGACCGATCTCGTAACTCAGATAAAAGAAGCCATGGACGAGCTTCCACCTCCCATAGATATGCAACTGCAACCTAAGGATGGCCTGTACTACCTCAAGGGACAGATCTTTGTACCCGAAGACCTTCGAGCACTCATTCTCCAGAGGTGTCACGACCATCCCTTAGCAGGTCACTTTGGGATTCGCAAAACATCTGATTTAGTCTTTCGCTCTTTTTGGTGGCCTAATGCAGTAAAGGATTGCCAGGACTATGTGAGATCTTGCACAGTCTGTCTGAGGAACAAATCTGATAGAGCCAAGACTTGGGGCCTGTTGGAATCCTTGCCCGTACCAGAAAAGCTTTGGAGCATGATCTCCATGGATTTTATTGTGGAACCCCCCCCCCCCATCTGAGGAATTCACCACTATTATGGTAGTTGATCGCCTGTCCAAGATGGCCCACTTCATTCCCTTGAAAGGGACTCCTGCTACAGACACTGCTTGAACATCATGTCTGATCGGGGGGTGCAATTCACGTCAAAATTTTGGAAAGCTCTGTGCGAGGCATTAGAAATCGAGTTACGCTTCTCCTCCGCCTATCATCCACAGACAAATGTACAAACGAAGAGGATAAATCAAACTCTGGAGCAATATCTCCGATGCTTCTCCTCATATTCACAGGATGACTGGGCATCACTCCTTCCTCTAGCGGAATTTGCTTATAATAATTCCATCCATTCCGCCACCAAACAATCCCCCTTTTACTCTAACTACGGATACCATCCCTCCTTTTTTCCAGAAATACCAGTGGAGGCCGCTGTTCCGGCAGTACAAGAAAGGATGGAGGTCCTCAGGAGGAACGGCAAAGTGTTACAAAAAACAATTTCCGAGGTGCAAGTGAGTAACAAAAAATTTTTGATAGAAAGAGAAGGGGCAACTTGAAATTGAAACAAGGAGATAGAGTCTGGCTGTCCACAGCCAATCTGAAATTGAGTTGTCCATCAAAGAAGCTTGGTCCAAAATACCTGGGACCATTTACCATCAAGAGAAGGGTTAACCCCATGGCATTTGAATCGGAACTACCAGCTAACTTGAAGATCCACCGGGTATTTCATTGTTCTCTATTAAAACCACACGTCCCAAGTGGGTTTCCCAATCGGAATTCAGAAGCACCTGCTCCACTGCTGGTGGAGGGAAATGAAGAGTACGAAGTAGAGGCTATCTTGAATTGTAGAAAGAGGTGCGGGCAAACCCAGTTCCTCATCAACTGAAAGGGTTATGGACCAGAAGATAATTCCTGGGAACCATCCACTAATGTCCATGCCCCACGGATAGTCCAAGCCTACATCCGTTGTCATCCTGAGAAACAAGCCCTAGTGGGCATCTGGAGGCTGCCCCTAAGGGGGGGGGCAATGTAAGAGAATTTCCGCAAGGAGAATCGCGATCAGGAACGCTCATGAGTGAAAGAGATCCCGCAGAAAAATTGCCGGTTATGCGCAGGAATGCGCGATCGCGCACACGTGCACACGCATGGCAAAGATTGGCGCCAGACAGGCTATTTGAGGTGCGCCTCTGCCCAGATTCAGTGCTAACTGGTCAGCTCCCCGTGTCTTGCTTGTTCCTGTGCAATTCCTTTGGTGCTGACCCGGCTTGTTCCTGGCCCGACTCTGAGTACTCTCCTGCCCCCAGTTCCTGACTTTGGCTCTGATCCTGACTTTGGCTTTTCTTCCTGATCCTGTACCGCGCTGCCCGACTGAAATGACCCTGGCTATCCTACGACTCAGCTCCAGTCCTGTGTCCTGGCTACAAACCTGGCTCTGCTGTGCATCTGGCAATCCACGGTACCTGCCTGGTCTATTACTACAGTACCCAAATCAGAGGATATCCTGCCTACCAAGGTCATCATCTGCAAGAGCCGCAAGCAAACCTCCGGTGCTCTTGTCCCCCTGGTCCCTAGGCTACCTCTGTTCCAACTTCAGCGGGCTCAGGGCTAGTGACACAAGTGAGGCCGACCTCGTCAATTCAGTCTCCCATCAGGTACGTGACATAAATATATTGAAAGATTATACAATATCTGAGGAGAATGAGGAAAGCCTCAAAATTAAATATCTTTCTGCTTTGGCCAATACTGAAATTCTCTGTCACCATCTTGAAGGTTGCTCAGCTGCAGCCCATGTAGTTGTCCATCTTCTGTAAACTTACTAAGAAATTCAAGTTTGTCTTTTTCCCTTCCCATCAGAAAGATCCTGAAGATTTTTAACTGCATGTTCTAGTTTGTTTTTTACCTGACAGATCATAAGTTCCTTGTTCTGAAGACCCTCTGACAAAGGTTTCAACTTGCTATAAAAATCAAATAGGAAATGCAAAAGTTTCACAAACGTCAGCTGTTTCAGGTCTTTCAGGACGCCTTTAACTTTAGCAGATTCAGATGATCCCTCAGTTGATATCTGTTCAAAATGGCTCGCTACTGTCTTCCAGTTTTGCAGAAAAGCATGCAAGGCCTCAACTTTGCTGCATAACCAGCGCACTGTGTGTACATCTTTAATTTTCAATATTTCCTCACTTAAAGTGCTTGCGAGATCTTTAAGTTGCATAAGGCGTTTTGCTGAGCAATGATAATATTTGAAAACACGCCATACCACCTCATCGAATGTTTGTAGGTATGGCATTTCCTTACAAACATCCAAGATCACAAGCTGCAAGCGATGAGCCACACAATGTATGCTGATCATCTGTGGGCAGACTTATATCTGGACTGCTAAACCTGACTTGTGGCCAAGCATGCTTGCAGCTCCATCCATTCCCAAGCCTGCAACCCATGAAGAGCTTCTGCAATTAAGATGTAAATTATCCATAAAGGCAGTCAATCCTTTGAAATAACCTTCGGCTGTAGCTTTTTCTAGCGCAAATGTGCCCAAAAAATCTTCTTTGACGTCTCCTTCTAAAACATAACGGACGTAAATGTTTGCATGTTCAGTGTAGGTTCGATCTGTAGATCCATCAATCATGATGCCAACAAAAGGTGACTTTTTAATGTTTGCCACAAGACTTTCTCTGATTATTCTTGCAATGAAATTAATGAATTGTTTGCATTGAACATTACTTCCATATTTCTGCAGAACTGGCACATCTAGTCTGGCACTCAATGTTAATAAATCAGGGAAATCTAGAAATGGATTTTTTACATTGAGCTATGTAATAAGCAATGTTAAATGTGTCTGTCATGTGCTGAAACATTGCTGTGTCCATTTTTCTGATACACATAGCTAAAGGTCTTTCTTCAGGGTTGTCTCTAGCCTTTGCCTTATCAATATTCTCTTTGTGTTTATTACATTTGTCATGCCATACCTAAGTTTGCCTTTTAAATGGAGCTTTTATGCCATTTGCCCATTTTTCATCTGAAATTTGGGGGAACCGACTGCAAACTTTACATATAACTGTATCATTTTCCTTGGAGTAAGCAAGCCATGAAAACTGGTCCAGCCAATGTGTACTAAAACAGCGTTTTTTCACGGTCTTTCCAGCATCACCATCATTTGTCCTTTGAGTTATTACGGCAGTGGAAGTTTGTGGCTAACCACAACTAGAAACTGAATTAGCTATTGATTCATTCTCTTTTTCTATAGGGTTTGACTGGGACTCCACAATAGTAGTGTAGCAAGCGTACACACAGAGATGGACGCAGTTCAACCATTTTGCTCCAACCCTCCATTTTGTTAAGAATTCTCCCCCTGCCTCTCTGAGAGTCACAGTGACATTTGGCCAGTGTGTGTGTGTTAAAAGTGTCACAGGCCAGAGCCCAGAAGGGAGCCACGAAGTGCCTCGCTGTCCAAAGAACCTGTGCAATTTAACACCTCGTAAAAAGATAACGCATCCTTCCCAGCAGTTGAAAAGACATTGAACCAGATAACCTTTTTAAAAATCCATTTTTCTCCTATGTCTCATATCTTGGAATATGAGAGGCTTACATAAAAACCAGGCATATTGTCAGATTGGCCAAGAGGAGGCGAACAGTTTGATAGGTCACTCTCCATGGTTGGAATGCATAGGAAAGCAGAAAAGTAGATCTCGTGAACCATTCAGTGTAGAATTTCATATTTAATATCTAATCAATCCTCAGACGTGTCTGCATAATAATCTATCCGCGGGTGGAGTGTCACTTGTGCAGTTGAAAAGTTATAAGCCAAAATATGAACTACAAGAGATTTTGGCTCTAGTTTAGGTCTATGCCCAGACCTTCCCGCCCTAAACGGGGTATTGGTCCTTGAGTTCAGAGACACCCCCTGCTGGGGAACTGCAAATTGGGTTGTCAGGCCTAAGAAAAGTAAGTTGAAGAAGTCTCCCATTTTAACATCAGAACCACCTGGGGAGTCCCGTACCCTTTCGCTCTGAAACTTGATCTGCAAACCCAAGGCTGATTGGCAAGTACTTTAACCCTTTAACCTCCTTCTGCTACCTCTTTGCTGTGCTGTTGTTCTCTGTATATTTATATATATATATATATATATATATATATATATTGGATACATCTTTTCTGTAAATATTTTTATTGTACCTGTTTGACCTTTTTAGTAATAAATCTTTCCTTTTGAAAGTGTTGAACTGTTTCTATAGCTCTTTATTGCAATTTACGAATTCCTGCCTCTAAGAAGAGCGCTACTGTGTTTGTTTAACCCTCTGTATAACCGACCTGCGGTGACCATGTTATACAGATGATTATCTCAACCATTATAGTGTTATAGCTGATATCGCCGAGTTTCCTCTTTCTCTGTACAAAAAGGAGGTGGTGGCAGTGTGAAGGGTTAATTGCGTAATTAACCTGACCCAGTAACGATCGCTCAGGCTGCCGGTACATAGATTGTGGTCCAATTAGCTGGAAAATCGTTGTGCAGGGTGCAGCTGGGTGTGGCATTGTTACGCACGTGACATCGCGGTTTTAGATTGGCTAGTCTTCGGTCATGAGTTTGGTGAGAAGGGCTGGGGTCTGACGCCGCGTTTGTCACATATTGGTGACAGCGATCGTGGGATCCTCATTGGTGGCAGTGATCTTGTGTCCGTCACATATTGGCTGGCAGCGTATGTGGGATAGTTGCATTAAGAGCTTCAGTGCAGTGTTAAAAATTGGCTCTGCACTGCAGGATTGTAACCTTTGTGTAAACAGTCCTTAGAAACAAGCGGTGCATATTTTTTATATATATATAGAGAGAGAGAGAGACATATAGCAACAGCTCCTTCCTTTTTCTACTTTCTATTTTATCTTTGCTTGCAATTATGCCTGGTGACACAGAATACAAGAAAACGAGCAAAAGTGATTTAAGTGCTGAGAGAGAAGCTGCAGAACGCCAGGCAGCGGCGTCCAGAGAGGCTGTGGAATGCCAGGCAGTGGCGGACAGAGCAGAATGCCAGGCAGCAGCTGAAGGAGAGGCTGTGGAATGCCAGGCAGCGCCGGCCAGAGAGGCTGTGGAGCGCCAGGCAGCGGCGGACAGAGCGGAACGCCAGGCAGTGGCTGAGAGAGGCGGTGCAGAGGGAAGCTCATCGTCAGCATGAACTGGAGATGGCAAGGCTCCAGCAGCGACAGGTTCAGAACCTCAGGTCCTTAGAGCACAAAGACGCCTTTTTTTGACCGTGGGCCCAGCAGCCAAATTTCCAGCAATGAAACAAGACGGTGACATTGACACGTATCTACTGTCATTTGAAAAAACTTGCCGTCAGTACCAGCTGCCCAAGCACAATGGGCTCGGTACCTGAGGCCAGGGCTATGAGGCAAGGCCCTGGATGCGTATATTGAGTTGCCAGTAGAGCAGGACGACAATTACAAAGCTCTAAAAGAAGCCAGAGTCCGGGAGTACCAGATGACCTGGGAAGTGTACCGCAAGCGGTTTAGGTCCTCCCAAAAGAGACCTGAGGACTCTTACATGGATATGGTAGATCGGTTATGCTCCACATTCCGGCAGTGGACCAGAGAACTGAATGCTGACTCCTACGAGTCTTTAGAGAATCTCCTGATATGAGATAAATTCCTGCATATCTGCCCGGCAGACGTCAGACAGTTTGTACTGGAAGGAGAACGCGCATCTGCCAACGTGGTAGCCGATTTGGCAGATACCTACGTTTATACGCGGGTGTCTAACCCTCGCAAGGCTCCTCTGAATGGCTGTAAAGGAGGGAACTCGCCCCTAGCAGCCCCCCCTACGTCAGTGAGTCAAGCTTTTCCTCCGCCCACACCTGTGGCACTTGGAGCCAAGCCATCCCTGCCTGACAATCGCAGATGTTTCACCTGTGGGAAAGCCGGACATCTGAGGACGCAGTGTCCTGAGCAGAAGCAGACGACATCATCTGGCCAGCCGGCTAGCAACTCTTCTAATGTGCTGTTTGTCTGCAGGAAGATGCGGGAAACCCCACCAACTTGCAGCCCGTCACTGTGGGCAACCGGTCTGTAACTGGTTTCCAGGACACCGGGGTAGAAGTCACCTTGATCCCGCCAGAGGTGATTGAGCAAAGGAACTTCATCCCAGGAAAGTTCCTTACCCTCACAGGAGTTGGGGGGACCTGTTCACGCATACCCTGTGCAAACGTATTCATTGATTGGGGTGCGGGAAGGGGGGTGAGGGAGGTGGGGGTCTCGGATGAAATTCCCACACCTGTTTTGTTGGGTGCTGATCTAGGCACTCTTGTTTCCTATTATGCCCCTACCGAGAATACCCGGAAGGGCCCCCTGGAACTCTCTGGATCTGCCAAGGTACTGTGTGCAGATGTCGGGGTAATGTCTGGGCAGCCTGTGGATGGACAGAGGGAGGGGGCTGGGAATGAAGTGGGGCTACAGGATTCTCCATTATCTGGAGAACGAGAAGAAATCCCTTTGCCTGGGGAGGTATCGAACTCATGTGTCATTGATATTATAAACGCGACTGTTGACAATGACAATAATAATGATGACGATGATGGTAATGTCAGTAATGTTGATAATAATGTTGGTAACACTAATGATGGTCATGATGAAACAAATGATGCATTTTCATTGTTGGGGGTCAAGCACAGTGCCGTGAAGGGGGTAGAGGTACAATCTCTGGGGGCTGAGCAAAGGGATGGTCTGGATAGGCCTGTTCCTTGCCCAGGCACAAAAGATTGTGCCTTGATAAGTGCCCAGCCGTTGGCCTTGCATGGTACTGGGCAGCCGGCTGGGACTTGTAGTTCCACGAATAAGGCACCACTGAAAAGCGATCCACAAAGGACCTTCAGAGGCCAGCTAGCTGCGAGCTGCCTTACTGAGAAGGGTAAACAACAGCCGGCTGGGACTTGTTGTTCCACGCATAAGGCGACACTGAAAAGCGATCCACAAAGGAACTTCAGAGGCCAGCTAGCTGTGAACTGCCCTGCTGAAAAAGGTAAACAACAGCCAGCTGGGACTTGTAGTTCCACGAGTAAGGCAGCCCTGGAAAGCCATTCATATGGGGATTTCAGCCTTTAGCTAGATGTGAGCTTCCCTGCTGGAAAGAGTAAACAAAGGCCTGACAGGGAGGATGGAATGAATGGCCTATCCACAGGGGGCTGGGAACCTGAAAGCATGTCATCTGATCTGACCTGTCTTGATGTGTCATCAGCCAGACAAACAAGTGTCCTAGGCAGTGACAGCACACCTGACTTGGAAATGCGAGGGATCTCCTTGGAGGGGGTCATCGGATCTCAGAGAGGGGGTTGCGGCCCTCAGCTCCAATCACCTCTCTTTTCCATTCAGGTACAGGAGCTGCTGGCAATGCCTATGATCAATGGTGTCTGGGTTCAGGGAAACTCGGGGAGAGCTTACCGTGCAGTTCAGGAGGTAGACGGCAGAATGCATGCCTCCCTCCTGCCTTCCGCAAACCGTATCTCCCAGGAGGTGCAGGCTGGATGGTCCAAAGAGAGGGAATGGCGCAGACCAGAATCCAGGGGTCAGCTAGAGTCTGGGCATCCCGGTAGTCTCGATTCCCAAACAGGATCAGATGACCTGGCTTTTTGAGAACCTTGGAAAACTGAGCGCCAGCCCTGTGGGTGTGGCATACCCCATGCCCAGGGGCCATGAGGTAATGAAGCATCCGGAAGGTGCCCGCTGTTTAACCATCATGGACCTGAACAGGGGGTATGAGCCCCATCTCTAACCCAGGAGGCTCAGGACGAGCCAGCCTTCACTACCCCATGTGGCTTGCCTGAATTCACGGGAAAGCTAGTTGGGGTTGAGAACGCACCAACCACCTCTCCGGGGGTCAGGAATGACCTGCAGTGCAGAGTGGAACTGGGTGCAGTTGCCCACTGTAGGGGCCTTGTGGTGTTCGGCCCTGTCTGTGAAGAGCAACTTGGGCTCCTGTCACTAGTCAGGAACCAACTGCCCGTGCCTAGTCTGACAGTCGAGAAGGGCAACTGTCAGAAGGGCATGTCAGTGGTTCAGCTTTGGGAACCACCAGTAGGAAGAGACCCCCAGAGGTCTGGGCATGGGGAGACTGAGGCAGTTGTGGCCTGGCCTATTCCTCAGGCCAAAACACAGATTTCATCAGTCTTGGGTGCAGCTGGCTACGGTAAGACGGTACGGAGCCTGGGTGCAACTATCCTGGCTCAGCTGGACCTGTGACTAACCTGGCAGAGAGGAAACTGGCGGAACTGGTATCCTGAATGCTAGCAGGTAAAGAAGACTGTTCATCTTGGATGAAGGTACCTGTGGCCACATCTGGGAGGAGAGTTCCAGAATCCACCTGTCCGGTTCCGGTGCACACAGGGGCCACTACCTTCGGGCCTGATGTAGTCCTAGGCCTGAGGAAGAAGATGGGGGAGGGAAATCTCCTTCTCTACCTTGACAAGAAGCTACATATTAATATGTTAGCAGATGACACCCCTGAGCCGAAGTGTTTTGTGAACAGGTGGGCACCCCGGCTGTCGCCACGATATCCAGATTGTCACAGCCGACTGGTGCTCACCCGTGACCACTCACTTGGTCAGCACAGCAGTGTTGCCGGGGAGAACGGCTTCCTTTCCAGAAGGAACTTGATTCTCCCACAGTGCAGTGGTACCAGGTCGACCCAAGGTGAACCCCTGGGCACAGTGGCTCTGTGCCCTGGTCAGGCAAGCCCGCGGCAGAAGTGGGTTGCGTCAGGAGGGAAATTGCAGTCCCCTCCAATGCAACCACCTGAGGGGGGTGGTGTAGCAAGCGTACACACAGAGATGGACGCAGTTCAACCATTTTGTTCCAACCCTCCATTTTGTTAAGAATTCTCCCTCCCCCTCCCTCTCTAAAAGTCACAGCGACATTTGGCCAGTGAGTGTGTGTGTGTTAAACGTCTCAGAGGCCAGAGCCCAGCAGGGAGCCACGAAGTGCCTAGCTGTCCAAATAACCTGTGCAATTTAACACCTCGTAAAAAGATAACGCAGCCTTCCCAGCAGTTGAAAAGACATTGAACCAGATAACCTTTTTAAAAATCCATTTTTCCCCTATGTCTCATATCTTGGAATATGAGAGGCTTACATAAAAACCAGGCATATCGTCAGATTGACCAAGAGGAGGCGAACAGTTTGATAGGTCACTTTCCATGGTTGGAATACATAGGAAAGCAGAAAAGTAGATCTCGTGAACCATTCAGTGTAGAATTTCATATTTAATATCTAATCAATCCTCAGACGTGTCTGCATAATAATTTACTCGCGGGTGGAGTGTCACTTGTGCAGATGAAAAGCTGTGAGACAAAATATGAACTATAAGAGATTTTGGCTCTAGTTTAGGTCTCCCATTTTAACATCAGAACCACCTGGGGAGACCCATACACTTTCGCTCTGAAACTTGATCTGCAAACGCAAGGGAGATGGCAAGTACTTTAACCCTTTAACCTCCTTCTGTTACCTCTTTGCTGTTGTTCTCTGTATATGTGTATATTATATATATATTGGTTACATCTTTTTCTGTAGTAATAAATCTTTCCTTTTGAAAGTGTTGAACTGTTTTTCTATAGCTCTTTATTGCATTTACGAATTCCTGCCTCTAAAAAGAGCGCTACTGTGTTTGTTTAACCCTCTGTATAACCGGCCTGCGGTGACCGCGTTATACAGATGATTATCTCAACCATTATAGTGTTATAGCTGATATCGCTGAGTTTCCTCTTTCTCTGTTCAAAAAGGAGGTGGCGGCAGTGTGAAGGGTTAATTGCGTAATTAACCTGACCCAGTAACAATCGCTCAGGCTTCCGGTACATAGATTGTGGTCCAATTAGCTGGAAAATTGTTGTGCAGGGTGCAGCTGGGTGTGGCATTGTTACGCACGTGACATTGCGGTTTTAGATTGGCTAGTCCTTCGGTCACGAGTTTGGTGAGAAGGGCTGGGGTCTGACACCACGTTCGTCACATATTGGTGACAGCGATCGTGGGATCGTCACATATTGGTGGCAGCGATCTTGCGTCCGTCACAAGTAGGATGATCTTTTTCTGCAAAAAAAAAAAATCTTAATTTGCTCTGTTTCATGTTGCAGTGTAAACAAGGAGACCGAAAAAAAAAAGCAAAAACTCACAGGCATGAGATATGGGATGAATACTGGAAATTAGGACCACTTTTTTGTATTACGTCTGGGCTGCCACAGATGGCTCAGGCTGAAGAAGATCCTCCATGACATGTGATCATGCTAGTTGCACTGTCAAGGCCGGTCTTGGCTGTCTATAGGCCTTTCTGCTGGCTGAGCCTATTAAACGCTGGTGTGCTGGCTGGCTTGATTGATGGCTGGTCTGCTTGAAGGCAGATTAACGGCAGGTCATCTGAGCAGTAGTTCAGATTAATGGCAGTTCAGATTAATGGCAGTTCAGATTAATGGCAGTTCAGATTAATGGCAGGTCAGATTAATGGCAGGTCAGATAAACGGCAGGTCAGATAAACGGCAGGTCAGATAAACGGCAGTTCAGCTCAATGGCAGTTCAGATCAAAGGCAGTTCAGATTAAACAAGGCAGTTCAGCTCAACGGCAGGTCAGATTAAAGGCATTTCAGATCCACAGCAGTTCAGATTAAACAAGGCAGTTTAGCTCAACGGCAGTTCAGCTCAATGGCAGTTCAGATTAAAGACAGTTCAGATCAAAAGGCAGTTCAGCTGAATGGCAGTTCAGATTAAACAAGGCAGTTCTGCTCAACGGCAGTTCAGATTAAAGGCAGTTCAGCTCAACGGCAGTTCAGCTCAACGGCAGTTCAGATTAAGCAAGGCAGTTCAGATCAATGGCAGTTCAGCTCAATGGCAGTTCAGATTAAAGACAGTTCAGATTAAAGACAGTTCAGATTAAAGACAGTTCAGATCAAAGGCAGTTCAGATCAAAGGCAGTTCAGATCAAAGGCAGTTCAGATCAAAGGCAGTTCAGATCAAAGGCAGTTCAGATCAAAGGCAGTTCAGATCAAAGGCAGTTCAGATCAAAGGCAGTTCAGATCAAAGGCAGTTCAGCTCAAAGGCAGTTCAGCTCAATGGCAGGTCCAATCTGTTGTTTACTTTACAAGGCAGTTTAGCTCAACAGCAGTTCACATTAACGGCAGTTCACATTAAAGGCAGTTCACATTAAAGGCAGTTCAGCCCAACGGCAGTTGCTCTGCCCAATGGCAGTTGTTCAGCCCAACGGCAGTTCAGCTCAACGCCACTTCAGATTAACGGCAGTTCAGATTAAAGGCTGGCCTGATTGAAGGCTCCTCTGGTGGCTCAGTTTGTCTGCTGGCTCGGCTGCCTTTCAGGAGCAGGGCAGAGCACAGCTGTTTGCTTGGTGGTTCTGTCCACGCATTACAATTGAGAGGGACCAATGGCTACCCTAGGAAAATAAACAGGGTGAATATAAGATACCACAGTCAAAACTGGGAGGGCACTGATAATTTTCACCACTACCATATGGGGATGTGTTACTATGCATAGTCGGCTACCAATTTCATTGAAAATATTTTTTTTTATTTTAAATTAAATTTGTAGCTGATTGTGCATAGGTGTGCTGTGCTTTTTTTTTTTTTTTTTTTTACTTTTTTAAATATTTAGGCCCCAGAGAGCAGCACTAAAATGGCGTGGGTGGTTTTTTTTAACGTTGGTGGGTTTTTTTTCTACTCTTTTCGAAATCATTTTGCCCCCGGAGTGCAGCACAAAACATGTAATTTACATTAAGCTGGCGGGTGTAGTGATGTGCACCGTTGGCGGGTCTCTCCTTCACGTGTCCCCCACGCCGGTGTAGAGTGGGCCTCTCCTCATGTCCCCCAAGGCGGTGTAGAGCGGGCCTCGTCTCGTGTCCCCCAAGGCGGTGTAGAGCGGGCCTCGTGCCCCCCAAGGCGGTGTAGAGCCCTGTGTTACATTATCTCCCTCCAAAACTCTTGTATTTTTGGACAGTCCCACCCGATATGTGCCATTGTTCCCCTGCTCCCACATCCTCTCCAGCACTGAGATGAAACTTCCGGCCTTATTCTATGCATTACATTGGGTGTAATATACCATCTTACTAGACACTTATAATTAATTTAAACTATTCATATTCACCGCCCCGTGTGTTAAACTAAACATTTTATTTTTTGTTGTTCATTCAGTTTTGTTCGAAGTTCCACTTCCCACTCCTCCATAAAATGTTGAGATATCAATCCCTCTATTTCAGTAAGTATTATATATATCTTTGAAGTGCTATGTTTCTGTATTCCATTTATACTCAACAATTGTTTAAATGGATACATTTCATCCTCATTCCTTAGTGGTTGTGGTAGCTTTGCAACAAAATGTCTGATCTGACAGTATCGCCACTCATCCAGTGTAGAAAATATTTCCTTTTTACATAATATTGCTTTCTCAACAATATCTTTTAAACGTGCATTTTTATCCAATATCCATTTCTCTGAAATATTGTCATTTTCGGGCTGGAAAAATCTAGTTCCCACCAATGAAATTGACAATGAACTAAATTTCCATTCCCTCCGCTTGTGTATTTCATCCTAAATCCTAAAAACATTCTGGGGTTTATTTACTAAAGCTGGAGAGTCCAAAATCAGACTCCCTTCTGCATAGAAGCCAATCAGCTTCTAACCTCAGCTTGTTCAATGAAGCTTTGGCAATGAAACCTGGAAGCTGATTGGTTTCTATGCAGAAGGGAGTCTGATTTTGGACTCTCCAGCTTTAGTAAATAAACCCCTCTGTGTCAATGTGCTTGTGTCCTCAGTCCAAGTGTGAAATTCCTGTGGTATCCAAATACATTTTTCTAATGGTGCCTTACTAAGTGAACTTTCCATTCTTACCCAGTTTCTTCCCTTTATATCGTGTATCCAATTCATAATTTGTGATAACACTGAATTATAATACCTCCTAAAATCTGGCATATTTTATCCCCCTTCATACTTTAATTCTTGTTTTGTTATTAGCCCACACATATCTAAGTATAATTTTTTTTGAGAACCCTGAAGAAAGACCCAGGAAGGTATACTGGAATCATATTAAATTTATATAAAACCTTTGGTACTATAATCATCTTGACTATGTTCATCCAACCTAACCAGGACAGCTCTCCCAAAGACATTCGGCTCAGTTCATATTCAATCTCATTTAATAGTGGGATATAATTTGCCTGGTAAAAATGTTCTATATACGGTGTTAATTTTATGCCCACATACTTTAATTCTTTTTCTCTACATTTAAAGGGGAACTATTTTTGTAAAATTTGTTTCTCAGCCTTTGGAACGTTTATATTTAAGATCTCACTTTTCAAAGGATTAATTTTCAAGTTGGATAACTGCCCATATTCTTTTAATCTTTTCATTAGGTAATGTTGATCTGGGATTTCCAACTTAAAATGGCATATCATAAGCATATGCTGCCACTTTATGTTCAACATACCCTATCCACATCCCCTAACATCTACGCTATTTCTAATAGTTGCTAGTAGCGGTTCCAAGGAGATAACAGACAGCAACGGGGACATATGAAAAATTTTTGATAATGAACCTTCATGACAGCTGTGGGGTTTCTATATAACTCTTTAATCCACTGTATCTTCCTAGGTCCAATTCCTAGTGTTCTCAGCATATCAAACATAAACCCCCAATCTACTCTGTCAAAAGCGTTTTCAGCGTCTACTGCCAGAATAATTCCCAGTTCTTTTCTTCTTTCATTCTTTTGTGGGATAAACAATGTTCTTAAACCAATAGTGATGCAGCGCTGATATAATTAACAATAGAGTGGATTTCAACCGTGAGAAGAAAGTGAATACGGTGTTATATAGCCCGCACAAACACGGCACACAATAATTCCCTCTATATAATTGCTGTTTGTAGATATAAATGCAGTCCACAGTATATATAGATGAAAAAATAAGTTCTTAGAGGACACACATGCTTCTGTGCTGGTGCAAAGTGGTAGGTGACAATCCTTAAATGGCTAGCATGCCCGCTCACCTTCCCCCTGCGACCCACAGGGGCCAAAAAGCCTGCCGGGTCACACCTTGACCCTATGTGTTATCTCCAGGTGCAACACAATCTCCACTCTCCAGTACTCGCTCCTTCACCATCTGTTATTCCCCTTGAATAGGTACCGCTGTACGTGTATTCAAAAAGCTCATAGGATGGTGATAATCATGGAAAAAACACAAAGATCCTCCATAGTGTAACACTGTATATCACGTTTATTCCTTAAAAAACGCCAAATCACAACTCACATTTCAGCAGATGAAAAAAAACGCTTGTAACACCTCTCATGGGTGTACTGAGGCACTCTGGTGTAGCAAGATGGCGCCAACCCGGAAGTGCGTCACTACGTCACATCTACACGTTACGCCATGCCCCTCGTAGCTTCGTCAGGATAGTGTCATGGTCATTTCCCCTGGTATTTATAGCGGGATCTTGTTGTCCATTTGTCGGTAATTATGTCAATCATCACGGCCATTTTGTCGAAGTCGCGATATTAAGGGACATTATACCGCGGCCATTTTCTTATAGTTTTCCATTCCTATACTATGGTTACTTAATTCACTGCCGCAACCCAACGTGACTGCTAAATGGAATAACCCTTAAGATGTTAATTATCGTATTCTAACCGGGAAAAGGTCCTTATTATAGTCCTGTACGCCCAAAATAGTATCTTTGTTAATAATAGATTTATTCAAACTACTCTTTACCTTGGTGTGTGATGCTGCTATTCCTTTGTGATAAGCCAGATATAACTGTCGTAACTGTTTGATTTAAAAAGTTATAATATCATTAAAAAATACATAAAATGACAATTTTATTAATATAATATAAAAAATAAAGTCTTTTTACTAGAAAAAGCGTAAAAACGCACAACGATAAAAAATGGAATTACCAGACTGGCACAGTATGCCCATGAGGGATGCACTTATCAAAGCATATCAATATAAAACAATTAAAAATCGCTAATGAAACAGTTCAGATCAAATTCCACATTCAACCCTTTTGGGGCTTGGGTTTGTAGAACATATATCCACTTTGACTCCATTTTACTCAGTGTGCGGACCTTGTGGCTCCCACGCCAATGTTTTTTGTATCTTTCTATACCCCAAAATTGTAGTTCTGCCGGATCTTTATTGTGGCATATTGCAAAGTGTTTGGATACACTATGTTTGGGGAAGCCCTTTCTTATGTTCTGAACGTGTTCCCTTATCCGTTTCCAGAGAGGTCTTTTGGTGCGTCCAATGTACTGAAATCCACATTTGCACTGTAATCCATATACCACCCCCTCCGTTTTACATGTTATGAAGTCATTGATCTTGAACTCTTCTCCACTAATAGTTGATTTAAAATTAAACCTTTTTTTATTCAGCCCTTTTACAGCTTTACATGCATAACATTTTTTGCAAGGAAAAAATCCATTTGTATCTAAAAACGTAACCTTTTTATTTTTAACAGGTGGATTCACTATATTTTTCACTACTTTATCTCCTACATTAGGTGCCTTTCTGTTAGTTAGATTTTTATTAAAAAGAAAGCAGAAAAAGATGAGACACTTGGATACACAAATAGGGGAAATTAAAAATCAACTTGAAGAGCATAAAGAATCTATAGAGGTAATCAATCTCACCAAAAGATTAAATAAAGATTTAGAAATGGTGGATGTAGAAGTTAGAACCAGAAAATCTAAGAAGTATAAGAGGGACCTCAATGATTATAAAAATGATCAAGCCTTCAAGTGGCAAATTACATCTAAAGATGTAGAAGTAAGCTTTACCAATAGCACTCCAATAAAAGAATATAGGACAGAGAGAAACAAAGATCCAGTAGTGATACATATGGAACCCCCGAGGGCACCATATCAAAACAAATATCAGAATCACTCTACACCTAAGTTTCGCACTCCACAGCAGAAATGGAAACCTGGTATGAAAGGGACACATAACTTTAGACCACAAGGAGGGAGGGGAAAAGGGAAACCCCCCTATAAACCATATAACAACCACCAAATGGGTTGGAACCATCAAAATGGGGGAAGTTTCCGTCCCTATCAAGGGAGAGGTGACCATCATCAGTACCAGCGAAGCCCGAGACAAGAATATGAGAGATGGTATCCCCCTAGAGATGATAGGCGAAGTCCCATACCATTATCTAACAGATATGATCCCATTCGTGATGAGTATAACCAGAGAGATTTTTTAGAGAGATGCCAAATGGAGAGGAGCCCGAGACCAGACAGAGGGAGAAGCCCAGGAAGAGGAGGGGATGCAGAGCAGGGTTCAAAACACAAAAGAAAAAGAGAGTATTAGGGGAAGGAATTTTTAACCTGAGTGAAAAGATCCTAACTTCAGAAGAACTTCAAGTATTGGACAAAGGTTTAAAATTTGCCCCGCCTAAACCTGCTGACAAATTCAGTATTTTTATTGATATACAGAAATTTATAAGAAAGTTAAATATTAAGAAATACTTTTTAGATCAAACCGGAAAAAAATTGAGTATTAATACCATTGGTGGCCCTAGTATGCATACACAGCTAAGGAATAAATCACTATTCAACCCGCACATTAATAATAATAATCAGATTGAGGTGTTTAAGAGATTGGTCAATGCTGACCTAGAGAAACTACATTTACCCAAAACACGGAATAATATGGGATTGAAAATAGGACTGAACAGATTGTCCAAGAGAGACGATATTATTATCAGACCAGCCGATAAGGGTGGAGGTATTGTCATCCTGTCAAAGGAGTATTATTTGGAAGAACTTGGTAAACAGCTAGCTGACTCTACTACATATATGGTGTTGAGTAAAGATCCTACATTCCAATATAAAAGAGAGCTAGAAAAGATAGTGAAAAAGGGAGAAGAATTAAGTATTCTTAATAAGAAAGAAGCGAAATACCTTATCCCGGAAGCTTGTAGAATACCAATAATATATACACTGCCAAAAATCCATAAGGATATGGTAAATCCACCAGGAAGACCTATAGTGAGTGGAATACAGTCCATTATGGCAAGGATGGGTCGGTACCTGGATATCCACTTACAACCATTGGTAAAGAATACGAAATCATATCTGCGTGACACCAAACATTTAATCCAAACCTTGGATAAATTAGAACCAGGGCAGAATAGAATATTAGTAAGTGGAGATGTTTCATCTTTATATACAATTATTGACCATGAGGAGGCACTATCAGCAGTGAGCTGGGGCCTTAGGGAATATAGTCAATTGAAGTGGAAACAACGGAAATATATTCTAGAAGCCCTACAGTATTGTCTTACACACAATTACTTTTGGCATGGTGATAAGTTCTACAAACAAACTAAGGGTGTAGCCATGGGGGCGAGGTTTGCCCCTAGTGTGGCTAACATATTTATGGCCCAATGGGAGGAAGAGAGTATATATGGACAAAGCCCTACACAACTGATAGTCTATAAAAGATATATAGACGATATCTTTATGATATGGGAAGGAAATGAATCTGATTTATTGGAATTTCTAGGTACACTCAACAACAATAATAAAAACATTAGCTTTACGTGGATCCATAGTGTAGAAAACATCCAATACTTGGATTTGGAAATTTCCATTAGGGAATTAAATGTTTACACACGTAACTTTTATAAAGAAGTGGACCGTAATGGATACATACCTTTGGACAGTTGTCATTATCCACCCTGGCTTTTGAATATCCCTAAGGGTCAGTTCATTAGGTTGAGACGCAATTGCACACATGAAGAAGACTACCAACAACAGGTTAATATCATGGAAAAAAGATTTACAGCAAAAGGGTATAAAGAGGAACGTATTAAAGCCCAGATTAGGGAGGTGTCCAATATGGATAGGCAGATACTCTTGGAGGATAGGGTTAATGACCGGGCCTTTACAGATGAACCTATGTTGATCCTGGATTTTAACAGCCAATATAGAAAGGTGGAGCAAATTTTTAGAAGACATTGGCCTATTTTAAAAATGGATCATACATTGAACAAAATAATATCACAGCAACCAAGATTCGTATACAGAAAGGCACCTAATGTAGGAGATAAAGTAGTGAAAAATATAGTGAATCCACCTGTTAAAAATAAAAAGGTTACGTTTTTAGATACAAATGGATTTTTTCCTTGCAAAAAATGTTATGCATGTAAAGCTGTAAAAGGGCTGAATAAAAAAAGGTTTAATTTTAAATCAACTATTAGTGGAGAAGAGTTCAAGATCAATGACTTCATAACATGTAAAACGGAGGGGGTGGTATATGGATTACAGTGCAAATGTGGATTTCAGTACATTGGACGCACCAAAAGACCTCTCTGGAAATGGATAAGGGAACACGTTCAGAACATAAGAAAGGGCTTCCCCAAACATAGTGTATCCAAACACTTTGCAATATGCCACAATAAAGATCCGGCAGAACTACAATTTTGGGGTATAGAAAGATACAAAAAACATTGGCGTGGGAGCCACAAGGTCCGCACACTGAGTAAAATGGAGTCAAAGTGGATATATGTTCTACAAACCCAAGCCCCAAAAGGGTTGAATGTGGAATTTGATCTGAACTGTTTCATTAGCGATTTTTAATTGTTTTATATTGATATGCTTTGATAAGTGCATCCCTCATGGGCATACTGTGCCAGTCTGGTAATTCCATTTTTTATCGTCGTGCGTTTTTACGCTTTTTCTAGTAAAAAGACTTTATTTTTTATATTATATTAATAAAATTGTCATTTTATGTATTTTTTAATGATATTATAACTTTTTAAATCAAACAGTTACGACAGTTATATCTGGCTTATCACAAAGGAATAGCAGCATCACACACCAAGGTAAAGAGTAGTTTGAATAAATCTATTATTAACAAAGATACTATTTTGGGCGTATAGGACTATAATAAGGACCTTTTACCGGTTAGAATACGATAATTAACATCTTAAGGGTTATTCCATTTAGCAGTCACGTTGGGTTGCGGCAGTGAATTAAGTAACCATAGTATAGGAATGGAAAACTATAAGAAAATGGCCGCGGTATAATGTCCCTTAATATCGCGACTTCGACAAAATGGCCGTGATGATTGACATAATTACCGACAAATGGACAACAAGATCCCGCTATAAATACCAGGGGAAATGACCATGACACTATCCTGACGAAGCTACGAGGGGCGTGGCGTAACGCGTAGATGTGACGTAGTGACGTGGTGACGCACTTCCGGGTTGGCGCCATCTTGCTACACCAGAGTGCCTCAGTACACCCATGAGAGGTGTTACAAGCGTTTTTTTTCATCTGCTGAAATGTGAGTTGTGATTTGGCGTTTTTTAAGGAATAAACGTGATATACAGTGTTACACTATGGAGGATCTTTGTGTTTTTTCCATGATTATCACCATCCTATGAGCTTTTTGAATACACGTACAGCGGTACCTATTCAAGGGGAATAACAGATGGTGAAGGAGCGAGTACTGGAGAGTGGAGATTGTGTTGCACCTGGAGATAACACATAGGGTCAAGGTGTGACCCGGCAGGCTTTTTGGCCCCTGTGGGTCGCAGGGGGAAGGTGAGCGGGCATGCTAGCCATTTAAGGATTGTCACCTACCACTTTGCACCAGCACAGAAGCATGTGTGTCCTCTAAGAACTTATTTTTTCATCTATATATACTGTGGACTGCATTTATATCTACAAACAGCAATTATATAGAGGGAATTATTGTGTGCCGTGTTTGTGCGGGCTATATAACACCGTATTCACTTTCTTCTCACGGTTGAAATCCACTCTATTGTTAATTATATCAGCGCTGCATCACTATTGATTATTTTTATACCTATATGTCCATTTATAAGGTGAGGATTGGATGTTGGCAGCTGTTTCTTTGTTATATATTATATATTGTAGTCTTAGCAGCGCAGGTGGACCTATTACTTACCAATGTTCTTAAACCATTGTCCTTACCTTCCCTGCCCAGAATAAATCCCACTTGGTCTAAGTGTATACAGTCAGACATCAACGCTTTCATCCTGGTAGCTAGTACCTTCGCATATAATTTAGTATCAGTATGCAGCAAAGATATGGGTCTATAACTGGAGCACTGAGACCAATCTTTCCCCTCCTTGGGTATTACTGTGATATATGAAATGAAATTGTCTAGCGAGCGCTTCCAAAGAGAAACATATGTAGCTGCTGTAACACCAAAAGGTAACCAAAAAAACCTTCTAGAGACAAATGTAAAGTGTATATAGGTGCAGTGCTGTGATATAAAAGCAACTAAAATGTACCATAAAAACCAAGCATGATAAATGCTGTATATTGCATCATAATTATAATATACAAAGTGCAGTATATAATATCACCATAATATACAAAGTGCAGTATATAATATCACAGTGAAAATGAAAGTCCAATAAAAGAATATAAACGTGGGGATCCTCTGGGATCACAATTCTTGTGCGTAGATACTTAATCCAGAAGTGATGACTGATGTGACTTAATTGACTGCGCACTCACCAGAAGTGCGTTTATAACACGCATATAAGAAGACTCCTGTATCATCAGGTACTCGTTAGGTCATCTATATTCGGGTCTGGTCACATTCCATATCACCATTCTGTCATAACCATATTAGAATTCCAGGATGCTTTAGGCACTGCGGAGGGTGGCACTTGCAAAGAGAGCCCAATAAGGGACACCACATAGCGTAATACTGCATAGGATCACTTTATTCCAAGGTTTAGTAATGAAGCACAAAATAAAATAAAATACTGACCAAATATTCAGGATGGCCACCAGCGGTGGCTAGATGTCCAGATGCTGTAGCCCGCCTGACGCGTTTCGTGCTAAGCACGTAGTCATAGGGTGCAGGGCTTACAGCTGGAGATCTTCACAGGTCTATTTATATTTAAAAATGGCGCTCGCGCTTATTGTGCCCGCCATTATGCCGGCTCCCGGCGCATGCACAATGTGCCAGCGCCATTTTACCATGGATCACGGAGACATCTATATTAGTCTATGTCCTGGAGCTGCGTGCGCGTCACAGCGCTTGTTGTAATGCAGATATCAATATAGCGATGTCTGCATATTGGATCACAGTGACAGCTAAACTGTCAAAAGTTGGAGGAATATTTAAGACAGGATAAGTGACTTGTATGAATTATATAATGAGCGAGTGTAATATAAAAGAACCATCATGCCCCTAAATGGACATTATTCATATAGCGTGCATATTCAGGTTATTATGCAACACCCACTCTTTTACACATATTCATGAGTCAACAGAAGAGAATGATCATGTATATAATATGTGTAATTAGAAATCAATTTATAAGCATACCAATTTGAGTTCCCAAATGCGGCATTAGATTATAGATGTCTGATAATAAGTTGTGATCACAAATATATTATGGCAAATATATTAATAAATAAATATGTATACAACCATCAATAAAATAAAATAAAATACATAGGTCAATAATTTGGTCAGATAAACATGATAAGATTAATTATAAAAATAATATATATAAAGCAGTAATAAGTATAAAATTATATATTGTATAAAATTATATAAAAATGAGGTAAAAATAAAAAATAATAATAATGGTAAACTAAAATATTGGTAAACTAAAATAATTAGGACCTTATGGGATATCTCCTTTTTAGATAAATACATTGGGGAGGAGATGGTCCCAAGGTCCCTCAGATGGGAAGTATCCCCTGAATATGAAGATATAAATGGAACCACGGAATGGTACCAATAATTTAACAAAGCAGGGGTTGACCTCCTGAAATTCCTAATATTAAGGAAAAAGAAAAAACTACAGTACCTTGACGGAGAAATCAACAAGGTCCATGATAAACTTGCCCCATTTAAGGATAGTGAGGAATACAAAATGGAATTGAATAAACTCAAATCATATTTGGAAAATTTAGAAAAAGAACAGAAAATTAAAAAATGCAAAAAGTACTCCAGGGATTATAAAGACTATCAGGAGCAAAAAGTCTTTAAATGGCAAATCAAAAATGATGACATGAGTGCCACATCCAACCTACCGGCAGCCAATACCTCTCACCAACTCCTTAAACCCCAAAAATTACCTTGGAGACACAAGGGCCAACCAAGACAAAGACTAAGATCTTATAGTCAATACAGATCACCTGCCAGACCTGATCCTAATTACACATATAACATACCTACCAACAATAGGTATGGCCCTTTAAACTCGGGTAGAAATGATGATGTAGGTTCACGTAACCTTGACTTGGCATCCCAGACAGCATTTTTATAATAACCAATCTAGAGGTCAGCAATATTTTAAGCCAGCCCAGAATCAACAGTTCAACAATTATAGGCCCCATTATTCTACACTGAGGAACAATAGAGGGAGAATGTCATATCCTGATAGGATGAACACAGAACAAAGACCTCCACCGCAGTCTAACAGGAATGATAATAGAACCCCATATCCCCAAAGGGAATACAATGATCAACTGGATAGACACCAAGCACCGGTTAATTTTTTAGGGGTAAACAAGGCACGAAAAAGAAGTGCCATGGAAGAGGAAAGAGGGGAGGCAAGAGGACCAACAAACTTCAAAAAATGAAAAATGTGAAAGATTTAGGGATCTTTAACCTTAGCAATATAGTTTTAACAACACAAGAAGTGAAACTTCTGAATAAAGGTCTTAAATTTGCCCCGAAAAAAACTCTCAAATTCCAGACATATATAGACATCAGGAAATATGTCAGACAATTATCCCTGAAAAAGTATTTCTATAACAAACCCCCTGTGCATAATACGCAAGATAATGGCTCAATCAATTCTAATCTTCGAAATGCATCATTGTTTAATCCGCCACCACAAAATAATACATATATCAATGTATTCAGAGACACGGTATTTAGGGACCTTGAAGCGATTAAAACAAGGCATGTAAATAAATATGATCTCACCAAAAAAGCCATCAATTCTGTGTTAGAAAGGAAGGATCTAGTAATACGACCGGCTGATAAAGGGAGCGGAGTGGTCGTTTTAAATAAAACAGACTACATGAAGGAAGTCTGTAATATTTTGGACGATAATAATACATACTCGCCTTTACCTAAGAACCCCCTTGGACCATATAAAAAAATATTAAAGTCCATTATACAAAGAGGGTATGAAGATAAAATTCTAAGTAAAAGAGAGAAACTGTACCTTTGCCCAACAGCACCTAGACTTCCCGTGTTATATATATTACCCAAGATACACAAAGACCCCCAAAACCCTCCGGGCAGGCCCATTATTAGTGACATCGGGTCTCTCTGCTCAAGAGTGGGAGAGTACATTGACCACTTTTTCCAATCACTTGTTACTAAGACCCCAGCTTACCTGAAAGACACAAAACAAGTACTTCAGGACTTCAGTACTCCAGTTCTCTTGGACATAATTCTCTCTTCTGTCTACCAAACACCTCATTCCCAAAGCCTCCCTGTTATCCCATCTATCTCTCAGAGAAAAAGATTTGTCCCCTGGACCTTATCCACTGGGGGGATTTGGGGCAGGACCGCAGAAGAGAGAGGGAAGGAGAGAAAGAGGAGAAAAAAAAAGAAAGTATCCTTTCTCTCACTCACCCACACTCCCTCCCTCTTTCTAGAAACTCTCTGCCAGTTTTCTTCATCTGATCCGTTTTTCTCTTTCCTGACCACCCTTCCATATCTACCATCTGTAAATCAAATTTTTCACAAAGTCCTTTAGATCTGGGAATCTCAACTTCGTCGATCTCCCTTCCCTCTATCCAATCAGGCATGCCGGGAAACCCAAATTATAACAAATATTTTTACTCTTCATCTGATCTAACAATGGTCTCAAGTAGAGATGAGCGAATTATTCAAAAATTAGGTTCGGCTGATTTGCCGAATTCGCCGATTAAATTCGCTTCGTGCCGAATATATTCGCTGCGAATTTAACTTATAAAAAGGGTGTTTCTAGGCTTCAGAGAGCCTTTATATTAGTGCAGAACACTGTACCTTTAATTTAAATGCCCTTGGAGTCTGCTGGGGAAGAGAAATAATACTGTCAGTCAGTATGACATGCAGATGAGTGCCGTCGATCTTAGAATCACCGCACACTTCACTCATTTGGGCAGTCACGGGGCCAAAACCAGAGTGTGGAGCCACAGTGTGGCGGTGGAGGCAGCAGCAATGGAAGGCCATACAGCACCCTATGACAAAATGGAGCCCACCAGCAGTGTGAGGAGACCTGAAAGTGGCACATGGCAGAGTGTGGCGATGGAGACAGCAGCAATGGGAGGCCGTACAGGGACCCATGACACACTCTGGACCTGGCAGCAGCATGAGGAGGCGGTACAGGGGCCCATGACAGATTACGGGCCTGGCAGCAGCATGAGGAGTCGGTACGGGGGCCCATGGCAGATTACGGGCCTGGCAGCAGCATGAGGAGGCGGTACAGGGGCCCATGGCAGAGTGGCGGAGCATAAGCAGCTAAAATTGAAGGCCATACAGAGGCCTATGTTAAAAAGTCCCCCCAGCAGCAGCGTGGGGAGACGACTATCAAGAGTCCAATGGCAGAGTGGCGGAGCAGAAGCGGCTTCAATTGAAGGCCATACACAGGCCTAGGTTAAAAAGCGGAAGCCGTCAGCAGCGTGAGCAGACGACAGAGACACATGGCGCAGGGTGGCGGTGGATGCAGCAGTATTCGGAAGCCAAACACAGGCCTCGGTTAAAAAGCGGAAGCCGTCAGCAGCGTGAGCAGACGACAGAGGCACATGGCACAGGGTGGCGGTGGAGGCAGCAGCAATGGAAGGCCATACAGCACCCTATCACAAAATGGAACCCACCAACAGTGTAAGGAGACCTGAAAGTGGCACATGGTGCAGGGTGGCGGTGGAGGCAGCAGTATTTGGAAGACATACACAGGACTAGTTTAAAAAGCGGAAGCCGTCAGCAGCGTGAGCAGACGACAGGCACATGGCGCAGGGTGGCGGTGGAGGCAGCAGTATTCGGAAGCCATACACAGGCCTAGGTTAAAAAGCGGAAGCAGTCAGCAGCGTGAGCAGACGACAGAGACACATGGCGCAGGGTGGCGGTGGATGCAGCAGTATTCGGAAGCCAAACACAGGCCTCGGTTAAAAAGCGGAAGCCGTCAGCAGCGTGAGCAGACGACAGAGGCACATGGCGCAGGGTGGCGGTGGAGGCAGCAGCAATGGAAGGCCATACAGCACCCTATCACAAAATGGAACCCACCAACAGTGTAAGGAGACCTGAAAGTGGCACATGGCGCAGGGTGGCGGTGGAGGCAGCAGTATTCGGAAGACATACACAGGACTAGTTTAAAAAGCGGAAGCCGTCAGCAGCGTGAGCAGACGACAGAGGCACATGGCGCAGGGTGGCGGTGGAGGCAGCAGTATTCGGAAGCCATACACAGGCCTAAGTTTAAAACTGGAACCCAGCAGCATGAGCAGATGACAAAGACGCACATGGCAGAGGATGGATCTGGCAGCAGTATGAGAAGGCGGTACAGGGGCCCGTGGCACAGTGTGGTGATGGGGGCTACAGCAACTGGATGCCAGAAAGTGGCCGATAGGGCTATATACTGCATGACTACATAGGTGGTTTTTATAGTACTTTATTTTGGCCTCCCTCTCAGCAGGTGTGAAAAATGCCACCATTTTTGAACGGTAGCGAGGGTCCAACAAGGTGGACAGCCAAAAGTCATCCCTCTGTCTGATGGTTATTATTCGGCTGTCGCTACGCAAGCAACCGAGCATGCTATGGGCCATTTATGCCAAGGAATGCGAGGGACTCCCTGCCTCCATCTCCACAGCATACTGCCACGGTGCGTCTGGGTCCTCTGTCTCCTCCTCCTCCTCTACCAGATGCTCCTGCTCCTCCACTCCTGTCCGCTGAGTGGAAAAACCACCCATTTCACTCAATAATTCCTGAGCACCAATGTCCTCCTCTACCTCCTCCTCTTCTTCCTGTCCTGCCCCCACAGGGGTCATGTGGCGTTGAGATCTGTGCGCCACGTCTACCGCACCCTGACCAGCCATTGTTAACAGCATTTGTTCCAGGACGTGCAACAGAGGAATGACGTCGTTCATCCCATAGTCCTGCCGACTCACGAATAGCGTGGCCTCCTCAAAGGGCCTGAGCAAGCGGCAGGTGTCACGCATGAGCTGCCAATGGCTGACATCTAAGTTACACAGGGGAGTACCTTTATCCGCTTGTAACATCAGGAAATCGGTGATGGCCTTTCGCTGTTCGTAAAGGCGGTCTAACATATGTAGGGTTGAATTCCACCTTGTTGCAACGTCGCAGATCAGGCGATGCTGTGGAATTCCGTTCTGCCGCTGCAGCTCAAGGAGGGTGTGCTTTGCGGTGTAGGAATGGCTGAAATGCATGCAAAGTTTACGTGACATTTTAAGGATGTCTTGCAGTGGGATGGTGGATTTTAGGAACCGCTTGACAACCAGATTGAACACGTGAGCCATTCATGGCGCATGGCACAACCTTCCTTGACGCAGAGCAGACACCATGTTCTTTCCGTTGTCGGTCAACATGGTTCCGATTTTCAGTTTGCGCGGAGACAGCCATCTGTCGATTTCTCTGTTCATTACACTCAGAAGTTCCTCCCCTGTGTGACTACGTTCGCCAAGGCATACCAGGTGCAGCACAGCGTGACACCGTTGCGCCCTGCACATGTGATATGCCGGTCGGGTAATGGGACTTGGCACAGGGGTGGCGGCTGAGGACACGGCGGAAGAAGAGGTGGTAGAGGCGGACATCTTTGCTGGACCAAGGACGTGCAAACGTGGAGGCAAAAGCGGCGTGACCTGTCCAAGTTGCTGGTGCGGCTGTGCCGGCACCACGTTCACCCAGTGGGCCGTAAATGACATGTACTGTCCCTGACCGTAGTTACAGCTCCACACGTCGGCGCTGCCGTGCACTTTGGCAGAGACCGACATGCTCAAAGACTGGCCCACCATCTCTTCTACATGTGAATGCAGGGCTGGCACTGCCTTTTTGGCGAAGAAATGCCGGCTTGGCACTCTCCACCGCGGCTCGGCACAAGCCATCATTTCTCGGAAAGGTGCTGAGTCCACCACTTGGAAAGGGAGGGACTGCAGCACCAGCAACTTGGACAGGAGGACGTTCAGCTTCTGCACCGTCGGGTGCGTGCTCGCAAACTGTTGTCTCTTGGAAACGGATTCCAAGAAAGACTGCTGACGGAATCCGTGAAGAGGAGTAGCAGGAGAAGGAGCATCTGAACGAGCGGAAGATGCCAACGAGCGACAACTCCCCTCAGCAGAGGTGTTGGAGCCTTGACTGGCTGATAGAGGGCGATTGACGTCGGGTGACGGAGCAAGTAACGGAGCGGGTGATGGAGCGGGGGCTGGGGCAGGCAGAACCGCCGTATCTTTATCACGGTTTTCCCAGGCCACCGAATGGCGATGCTGCATATGCTGACGCAACGCTGTAGTCCCAACATTGGCCCCCTGGCCACGCTTGACTTTCTGGCCACATAGTTGACATACGGCTACGTTTACTTCCTCGGGCGGCGTGACGAAAAATTGCCACACCGCCGAGTAGGAAACTTTGCCCCCGCTACTCCTCACTGGCTGACTGCTACTTCCTCCGTGCACACCGGCACCACTACTGGCCGTGGTGGTAGGCTGCAGTGGAGCTGGTGCTCTACTCCGTGGCCGTTTGGCTCCACTGACACTGCTGCGACCCTGCTGCCTCCTGGGCAACCCACCGACTGTTTTGCTCGCTGGCAAGCTGGCACCCTCTTCTCCTGATGATGCGGAAGCAATAGCCTGATGACGACGAGGCTGCCAAGTGCGATCAGCCTCATCATCATCAATTAGGGTCTCCGCGTCACTACTAGCCCCCTCGGCTGCGCGTGGGTCAGGAGACAGACCTGTCTCTAGACCGGCTACCGAGCCACTCTCCTCGCCAGTACTTCTTCGCCTGGCTGCTGAAGAAGCGGATGTCCCCCCCCGTTCCTGACCGCCCTCTGTTAGCTCTTCCTCACTGTACAGTGGGGCTGAGCCCACAGCATGCGATACTTCGCTTGGTGAGGGAACAGCAAAGGACAGGGGCAGGTCGAGGACACGTGATTTCAGTGGGCTTGCTCCCGGGCCATGCCAACTAACGGTTGTGTCTGACGTACCCACCGACCGTTGGCTGTAGGTGTCAGAGGTGACCTGGGAAGAGGAAGACGACCGAGTCAACCAATCGATGACGGCAGGGTTGTCGGTGGAGACACGACCGCTGGATGACACCGGGAGCACTGGCCTCTGGCTGCGACTAGTGCTGCCTCAACCCCTTCCTCTGCTGCCACGTCTGCTCCCTCCTGAAACATTGCCTCCTCTGCCACTCCTCTGCGTGTTGTCTGACATACTCTTTAATTCAATAAGCACCCCAAAAATAAAACCGGATTTAACTCTTTGAACGTACAATAGTGGTTGTGAAGCAGAAAGTCAGTTTATTTAGCACAATCGGTCAATTGCAGCTTGCCGTTGGCTGGAAACTGTACGTTTATGTCACTGGAATGCACTAATCACCCAAAAAATATTACCGCCACCCGGCGTGTAAATGGATCTAACTCTTTGTATTTCAATGGTTTTTATTAATTTTAAACAGTATAAAACAGAGGCAACAAAACACGCCCACGCAGGGGCTATCAATTGCACCGATAGAAAATGTATAATAGAGCAGACAACGCTCTAATTCCAATAAGGCAAAACGTATGCCCACGTAGGGGCTATCAATGGCACATAGGTTACAATAACATCAGTGAAACTCAGATTATCGCAACTAAAGACAGCTGTCCACTGTCACATCAAAACAAACAGAAAAGGAAAGAAGAAAAGCAGAGAAGAAAGAAAGAGAAAAAACAAAAACACACACCAGAGAGCAAGGGTCCATGAGTGCCAATACAAAACTCCATCACCTCCCTACACTGGCCGGGGGGAGCGTGGGAAAGGCATATTGCAACCACGGTTCCCATATTTTCAAAAATTTATGTTGAGAGTCATTGCATATACTCGACATCTGTTCATTGAGCATCATAGTAGTCATACGATCCCGCACCCCCTGAAAAAGTACAAACGGACTCTTCCAGGCCTGGGCAATTGTCCTAGTGGCCGATAAAAACAAATAGGAAGCCAATCGCTGCTGACGAGCCAAGAGGCCCGGTATGGGGCAATGAAGCAAAGCATACCGAGCATCCCGGCGTATGGAGAGATGAAACAAAGTGAAAAGGAGGCCAAACACACGAGACCAAAAACGAACCAACCTCGGGCATGACCACCAGATATGCAGTACATCGCCACAACCCCGAAAACATCGATCACTACAGGCAGGGTTAGCCTGGGCCAAACGAGCCGGCACCCAATACCAACGAAACAATACCTTATAGGCTGCTTCCAGCGTGGTCGTATTAAACGAACATTTAGCTATGAGTGACCAGGCTTCATTCCAGTCCTCCGGATCCACAGCCACTCCCAGGTCGCGTTCCCACTGAACTACATATGAAAGAGAAGTGTGCGACGAGCATTTGTTCAAAGCTGCGTAAAGAAGGGAGATAAGGCCCGGGGCGCCCGGACGCTGCTGGCAAAGCCGTTCAAAGGCAGATGTCTGATATGGGAAAGCAGAAGTGGCCCTCAGCGAGAGTAGCCAGTGCCGCAATTGAAAGTACCGAAAACATTCCGCTGGGGGAACATCCCGAGACTCCCGGAGGACATTCCAGGTGGGAAAGGACCGAAAAATCAAAAAGTGTCGCACCTGTGAGAAACCATGAGCCACCCACCAAGAAAATGCCCTCGGGTGATCTAGACCCGGCGGGAAAAGAGGGTTATTAACGATTGGAAGCAAGGGCAAGAAAGGTGACATCAGGCCACTGGAGTAACGTACCAAGTCCCAGACTCGTAGGCCATGGAGCAACATCGGACTCAGCGCCGTAGGGCGCAGGGCAGGGGGAAGCCATAGAAGTGTCGATAGTGCGATAGGGGCACAATTAGGCGGTTCCAGCAGGACCCAGAGAGGAACATCGGAGGAAGCGTGCAACATAGACAGCGGGGCAATTTGGCTCGCCTGATAATACTTAGTTACATTGGGTACCCCAAGACCACCTTGGAGTCTATGAGCAAAGAGCGTATTTCTAGAAACTCTGGGATGCTTATTGGCCCAGATAAAACGCATAAACTTCGCCTGAAGCAACCGAAGAAAATGAGGGGGAACTTGCACTGGGAGGGTGCGAAAATAATATAACAATTTCGGCAAGATGGTCATTTTCACTGAATGAACCCGTCCTATCCAAGACAGGTGCGGAAATTGCCAGGAATGCATAAGAGAAGATAAGGAGCTAAGCAAAGGATAATAATTTGCAGCAAAAAGGGAGTCATAGGTGGGGGTCAAGCGAATGCCCAAGTATTCAAGAGAAGAGGAAGCCCACCGGTAAGGGAAGTGGGATTGTAGGCGCGAAACCAAATCTGAAGCCAAAGTAATATTGAGAGCAACGGTTTTATCCAAATTAATACGTAGACCCGAGATCAAGGAAAAGCGCTCAAGAACCCGTTGCAAATTAGGAAGCGTCGTCAGAGGATTAGTAAGGGTCAAGAGGGCATCGTCCGCAAAGAGGCTCAGCTTAAACTCCTGTCCCGCGTATGGAACCCCCGATACATTGCAGTCGGTCCGGAGCGCTAAAGCCAGTGGCTCAAGCGCCAGGACAAAGAGCGCCGGGGACAGCGGGCAGCCCTGCCTCGTCCCTCGCCCAACAGGAAAGGGATCCAAGAAATACCCAGCGTATTTAACGGAAGCCGAAGGAAAGGAATACAAGGCTTGAATCCAAGAGAGAATAGAATCCCCGAAACCCCAGCGAGACAGCACAAACCGCAGATATTCCCAGGATAGAGAATCAAAAGCTTTATATATGTCCAAGGACAGTAAGAATCCTGGGATTTTCCATTGTTGCAGAAAATGTATAAGATGGACCACCTTACGGACATTATCACCCGCCTGCCTCCCGGGGACGAACCCTACTTGGTCCCTGTGGACCAGGCTACACAAATATTTATTGATGCGAAAACTAAGGATCTTGCCCAATATTTTCAAGTCTTCATTAAGAAGAGAGATGGGCCGGAAGGCTTGCGGTTCCTGGACATCAGCGGTCGTCTTAGGAATCATAGAGATATGTGCCCTAAGTGCGTCCGGAGAGGGCAAGGAGCCCTGTCGTAACTCATTAAAGTAGGCAGCTAAAAAGGGCGCCAATAGGGCTGAGAATTTTTTATAATAGAGACCGGAGAAGCCGTCTGGACCTGGGGCCGCGGTGGACCGTAAAGATTTGATTGCTTGTAGCACTTCCGGTACGGTGACACCTGCGTTGAGGGCCACCTGTGCTGCCTCGGTTAATCCAGGAAGATGGAGGTCCTGAAAGAATGCCTCTGCCTGGGCCACAGGGAAGGGATCTGGGGCAGCATAGAGGCGCGAAAGGAAGTCCGAGAATCGGGAAACAATCTGCTGGGGATTAGAAGTACAGCCACCCGTGGAAAGTCGAAGCCGAATCGGTTTATGGGGTTTCCCCACAGAATTGAGTTTCCTGGCTAGCATGGGACCGGGCTTATTAGCACAGGAATAGAATTTATGTTTGGTCCAACGCAAGGCCCGTTCCGCCTCCGAAGAGGCAAGGAGGTCCAATTCTGTCGCCAGAGCGTCCCGAGCGTGTTTATGGGCCACGGATGGAGATGACTTCCAACGCGCATCCGCAGAGGCCAGGAGAGAATGAAGCTCTGAGAGTCGACGTTCCCGCTCCCGCTTCCGGACTGCAGCCAGCTGTATAACATGACCCCGCACCGTGGCCTTATGCGCTTCCCATAGGGGCACTGCTGAAGAGACCGATCCCGAGTTTTCCGTAAAGTATGTCCGTAAGAAGAATTCTATTTCTTGGCAGGTAGCCTGAGTGGTCAGTAAAGAGTCATTGATGCGCCAATGAAAAGGGCGTCGTTCTGACCCGGAAAGGGCAAGGAGGAGTACCAAAGGATCATGGTCTGACCAGGGTGAGGAGGGAATAGTTATCCGCCGGACCGAGGGGAGTTGCTGGACCTGCATGAATATATGATCAATTCTACAAAAACTGTCATGAGGGTTAGAATAGAACGTAAAGTCGCGTTCAGTTGGATGAAGTTCCCTCCAGACGTCCGCTAGCCCCGCCGTCCGCAAAAGAGAGCGCATACGTTCCTCCAGCACCAAGTCATGAGAGGGGGTCGCTCCTTGTGCGTAGCGCCTATCCAGTATGGAATCTAAGGTAACATTCGAATCCCCCATAACAAGAAGAAGACCCTTAGAGTGTCGAGAAATAATGGTGCAAAGATGCGAAAAGAATTTATGCTGGAAACGGTTAGGCGCGTAGTAAGAGACAAAAGGTATCCTCCTGGTCCCAGAGGGTGCCTTGCAGAAGCAAATACCTGCCCGTGGGGTCCGCTATATTCCGAGCACAGACAAAGGGGAGATTGCGTTTAAAAGCTATCAGAACACCCCGACGCTTCTCAGGAGCCGAGGCCGTGTAAAAGATGGGATAGTGAGGTGAAAGATAACGCGGAGCGGAGGACTGAGAAAACCTGGTCTCCTGTAGACATACCACATCTATTTGTTGCGACTTGAGGTGATGAAAAACTTTAGTCCGTTTCTGAGGCGAATTGAAGCCCTGAACATTTTGTGAATGTATTTTCAAAAGGGGTGAGGCCATGGCGGTATCAACGCAACACGCTCAGCAGAAAAAAGCCCAAAGCAACCAGCAATTTCCACTCCCAATGGCGATCGGATCATGGCGTCCCGGAACCCTGCAGAAAACAAAAACAAAAAAAAAACTGAAAAAGAGAAGAACAAAGAAAGAAAAAAGGAAAAAGACACAAAAAGTATACACAACAGTGCAATCGTGTCACACCAATGGTGACATGCATCCTACACATGAAGGATACAGTTAGGGGTAACTCTACCACCGGACACATGGCTGCAAATGGAAACATCAAAACAGAAGCCCTCAGGGGGCAAAAAGGCAATGTACATAATAGAATATAGTAAATCTTAATAAACCAAAAGTCCCAGGAGCAGGAACCTCCGCGACGACCTTCCCATAGAAACCCAGAGAACCACAGGGGCCAACCCCCCTCCACCCAACCAGGCCCACTGGGTCAACCTCCCACCCCGGAGCCCAAGGGAACCATCACCCAATGCCACAAACGTAGACCCAAGCACCATCACATGGACCCAAAACAGGCTGCGGCAGCAAAAAGTCCCGATTCCTAAGTCCAGGAAGAGACCCCCCCCCAACCCGGGATGAAACCCAAAAGGGCAAGCCGGAGCAGTCTCAACCTAGAATGTCGACAAACCGGGGAGGCCCTAAGGGCCAAACTCACAATCTCGTCAGGGTAGTCCCTCGGTGAGACGATATGTGGGAGTTCCAAGGCGCATCTTCAGCCTGGAGAAGAACAGGAAGGACTTGATCGCGAAGGGGTCTGAGGGAGAGCCCCCCTCCTGTTGGACGACCGCTCCCAGATGCGGCCCAGAGGGGGCGGCCTTGCCGAGGATCCAGAGGAATGAGCCGGGCTCCGATCAGCAGCTTCCGGCGAGAGAAGATGTAGAGATTCCAGGAGAGAATGGGCCTCCTCCGGCGTAGCCACAGAATGACTGCGGCCCTGGTAGGTGAAGGTGAGGCGGAACGGAAAGCCCCAGGCATATTTAATTCTGTGTTTCACCAGGACCGAGGTGAAGGGCTTCAACTGGCGTCGCTTCTGGAGAGTTGTCTGAGAGAGGTCCGCGAAAAGCTGGTAGCGGTGCCCCTGGAAGCTAAGATCAGGGTTATTTCTGGCCGCCAAGAGGATAGTTTCCTTAGTGCGGTAATAAGTAAACTTGATGACAATGTCCCTCGGGGGCCCATCCGGTCGTCTGGGGCCCAAAGAACGATGTATGCGGTCAAATTCGAGTCGGTCAATGGGAATAGTGGGTGTCAGCTCCTGAAACAGAGCAGTAGCAGTGGAGGTAAGATCCGTGACCGTTTCCGGAATACTCCTTAACCGCAAATTGCCACGGCGGGAACGGTTTTCGAAATCCTCAAGCCGCAGTAGTGCGTCCGCCAATTCCTTCTTAAGGTCGCACAGGTCCTGTTCGTGATTTTCAATGACTGTGGCCGCAGCGTCCATTTTATCTTTGAGATCATTTGTACGATTGCCCAAATCCCGAATTTCCCGCGAAAGACGGTCGGCCAGCTTGGAGGTAGCGGAGGACAATTCTGTTTGCAGCATACTTTTAAAGCGGCGCAGGAGCTCGGCATCCCGCAGGGATGGAATGTGCAACCACTGGGATGGCTCGGGATCCAGGTCCTCCCCACTGCCAGGATCCATCTCACCTGCAGGTAGTGATGGCAGGGGACCCAAACTTGCAGCCAGGGCTTCAGCTGTTGTCCGGGGCGAAAACCGCGAATCCGCGGCCGGGGTCCTGGAAGCCTCCGGTGGCCGGCCTAAAATCGAGGCCGCGGCTTCACCCGCGATCTCCGGCGGGTAGGCCGCAACCTCCCGAACGGTCCGCCGGACGCTGGAGGTGCGGGGGGCCGGGGTTTTTTTCCCCATCAGGGTGCTGGAAGGACAGGGGGCCAGGGAGGAAGCGGAGGGACCCCCCCTGAGGGTCAGAAATCGGCCGATGTGTCCGGTGGCCGAGACAGTAAATTAATAGGCAGCCATCCTGGCTGCTGCTCACGAGCGCCCCCGGATCTAACTCTTTGAACGTACAATAGTGGTTGTGAAGCAGAAAGTCAGTTTATTTAGCACAATCGGTCAATTGCAGCTTGCCGTTGGCTGGAAACTGTACGTTTATGTCACTGGAATGCACTAATCACCCAAAAAATATTACCGCCAGCCGGCGTGTAAATGGATCTAACTCTTTGAACGTACAATAGTGGTTGTGAAGCAGAAAGTCAGTTTATTGTACACAATCGGTCAATTGCAGCTTGCCGTTGGCTGGAAACTGTACGTTTCTGTCACTGGAATGCACTAATCACCCAAAAAATATTACCGCCACCCGGCGTGTAAATGGATCTAACTCTTTGAACGTACAATGGTGGTTGTGAAGCAGAAAGTCAGTTTATTGTACACAATCGGTCAATTGCAGCTTGCCGTTGGCTGGAAACTGTACGTTTTTGTCATTGGAATGCAACAATCACCCAAAAAATATTACCGCCAGCCGGCGTGTAAATGGATTTAACTCTTTGAACGTACAATAGTGGTTGTGAAGCAGAAAGTCAGTTTATTTTGCACAATCGGCAAACTGCAGCACCAACTGTGCATGACAGCCACCAAAAAAAAAAAGGGTGTATGTCACATTAAATTTTCGATTCTTTGATAGCTGTGTCCCTGAGTAACGATTCTGTGGCCCTAAAGTCTCTGTGGCCCTAACTCTGTCCCTTAATACAGACAGGTCTGTCTCTCTTGAATGACCGGAGGCTAATGGAGAATTCTAAGATGGCCGCGATTTATAGCTCCACCATTACACAGTGCTGGCTGGCTGCTGATTGGCTAATGCGATCACATGTCATGATTCATGACTCATGAATGCATTATGGGTCAGCGCGCCTTGTCTGCGCGCCTTCCCAGAGATCCCCGCCCCATCTTCTCTGTCCATTTTCTCCTGTCGCCACACATGTCGCCGCCATTTTTGGGAAAATTCGATTCGTGCATCCGAAGTTTGCTAATCTTCGGATTCGTCGCGAATCGAATTTTTCCAAATCTTCGGAACGAATTCCACTTCGTCATGTTCGATTCGCTCATCTCTAGTCTCAAGGATCTTCTTCTGGCTAGTTTCTCTTGTGCCATGTCTGCAAAAAATTTACACTTTTGTTTCTCCAGATTTTATATCTGGGATCCCGCATAGTTTTTTCCAGATAATTTCTCTTCCTTCATAGTCGTGGAATCATGTTACTATCATGTTCCTGGGAGTGTCTAATGTACTTTTTTGGGGTCTACTTATCCTATGCACTCTTTATATTTTCAGATGTTCTGTCTCTTTTCTTCACATTATTGGGTTAAACAATCTTCTCATAATTTCCCTTAAATCTCCTTGTTGTGCCGGTTCTGGTAAACCTCTAATCCTTAAGTTATTCTTTCGATCTCTGTTTTCCTGGTCTTCTATTTTATAAGATAACAGTCTCTGTGTTTTTTTTTCATTGCCTCTACTCGCTCTTCTAATTTATTAATTACTTGTGTTTGTTTTTCCAATTTCGCTTCTGTTTCCGCCATTCGTAATAGGACTTGTCCCATTCTGAGGTGTAAAACCGCCATTTCGGTTTTTATGGAGTTTTCTAGTTTTACAAACCTATCTGCAATTTCTGCTTTTGTGGGCATTTATGTCCTTCCATCTTGTTCCTCCATATTATTTTTCCCTCTTTCACTTTCAGAATCTGATGTTTCCTTCAACTGGTTTCTGTCCGGTGCCCCGAAAGACAATCTCCCCTGATCTTCGGTATGATTTTCCTCTCTATATTCTTCTTGGCCTGGTTCTTCTGGGCTTTTCTCCTGTAGGGGCTTGCACTTTTTTTATCGTACTTGTATTTACATTTGCCTGAGGGATTTTTGTTCCCCCTCCCTTAGCGGATCTACTCTTCATATCACTCCAAGTGTGCAAGGGACTTTAGGGTTAAATACAGTCTTCATATCACTCCAAGTGTGCAAGGGACTTTAGGGTTAAATACAGGTTCCCTTTTCAGCTTAAGACCTGAGTACACTGTCCCATCGGCTTCCTCTGGTGCCCCCACACACTAATATTGTATCCTCTTTGCCCCCAGCCTCCGTAGTAGTATACAGGTAAACAATTGTTCAGCTTTGGGCATTTACCGCCTCCCCGCAGCTATTCCCCCATTCCTGTTTGTCAGTTGCTGGATCTTCGTTTGTCTGAGGGGGCTCCCAGGACTGTCAGACTTCTCCTCGGGTCTCCACTTTGTATCCTTCATAGTGCACTCCCCCCATGCCACTTATTGTCGCCTTTAACACTCAGTGGTCCACTTTCTTGGTAGGGGATCTGCCATACTACTCAGGGTCCAAGCCAGTGGCCCGTTTGGGGGTGATAGAAATCGGGTCCGTGCTGCTCTCTCTGGCTTTCAGCTCCAGGATCCCAGGTTCTCCTCCTGGTCACCTGACAGATTACATGATTCCTTCTGTTTCCTCCGCTGGATCCCCCTTCCCCTGGTGACAGGCAGCTGCCGCACGTCTCCCTGCTCTGCCGCTCATCCACACCGGGCTCCACAGCAGCTGCTCAGGTAGGCAGTAGGGTCGGGTGTGTGCCGTTCACTCAGCGGGCATGGGAGCTCCTACTCCATGCTGCTGTAGAGCGCCATGCTCACACCCCTTCCCCAGGGCGATATATTCTAATGGTGGGCATACCACGCACTTTTTCTAGCAGAGATTTCTTCTCTTTTTTTCGCATATACACCCAACAAGGACCAGCGATGTACTGGTACATCACTGGACTTTGAGTGGTTATACCAGGTTGAATGGTTATACCAGGATGATACCTGCAGGATTGCTTTTACAAGCAGAGGGATAAGCTGCCCCCCCAGCTGCCTTGCACGGCCTTCTCGGGCAGTCCCGTGCCATCGGGGGAACCTGAGAATGCAGCCAGTGTTTCTGCCAGCTGACCATAGAGCTGATTGGAGACTGGAATGGTGTCAATCAGCTCTATAGTCTAAGAAATCAGAAGCTATGAACATTTCATCACTTCAGTTTCACAGTATATAAACAGCGCCACTGGTAAATTGGAAAAGCATCTGATCACACCGATCTTGAGATTAGATAATGTAAGGGCAGAGGAGATATCTAGAGTCTTATAGACCCCAGATTTCTCAAAAAAGAATATATGACAATGCCCATTGAAGGTATAGGGCAGGGGTCTGCAACCTTTAAGACATAAAGAGCCACTTGGACCCGTTTCCGAGAGGGAAAAAAAGACTGGGAGCCGCAAAACCATTGCAACATTTAAAACAAATCCGACACTGCATATATTGCAAAAAGCGCTCTGGTCATGAAGGGGGTTTAAGGGCCCAGTAAGCAAAGGGTTAATCAGGGCCACAGTATATCATCATAATCACAATCATAGCCTTAGGTCAGTGGTGGGCAACCTTTTTTTTCAACTGAGCCAAATCTCGCCAAAACCACGATTAAAATTTATTTTGAGAGCCACATTTTTAAAACTGAAAATACATCCCCCATATAGTAATTCATCCCCCATAGTAATTCATCCCCCCTATAGTAATTCATCCCCCCTATAGTAATTCATCCCCCATATAGTAATTCATCCCCCCTATAGTAATTCATCCCCCCTATAGTAATTCATCCCCCATATAGTAATTCATCCCCCATAGTAATTCATCCCCCCTATAGTAATTCATCCCCCCTATAGTAATTCATCCCCCCTATAGTAATTCATCCCCCCTATAGTAATTCATCCCCCCTATAGTAATTCATCCCTCCTATAGTAATTCATTCCCATATTGTGTCAATTCACTTACCTGTACTCCGCGCGTTCCTCTCGCCGTGTTCCCGCGCAGTTCTGGTCTTCAGGGCGGACTGTGAGAGGAGAGGAGTTCGTCACGCTGCCCCGCCTACATCCTGACAGCCAATGTTTGCCACGCTCCGCGGGCCGGATTATAAGGTCCGCCGGGCCGTAGTTTGCCCATTGCTAGGCTAGCTGCAGAGTCCTGACTTTTGGGGCGGCCGCCCGAGAGGAGGGAGGGGAGTGGGCGCCCGGCACACAGAAGAGCTGCATTAACCTCCCTGGCGGTATGATTCCTTCCGATTTTTTGTGCTGAAAGCGGTACCATTTTTTCGCATGGAAATAGTTTTTTATTGTAGGCTGTAATTTTTAGGAAAATTTCCCCACAAATCATTATCACTCAATTCTGCAAGTGGTTCTGATTTACTATCGCTGTTCTCTAGCCGGTCTAAAACCGCTTTTGACCTAAAGGGACGCTTTTTGGACGCCATGGACTTTTCTAAGTTTCCAGGCAGAAAGAACAGACAAAATGCAGGCAGGGCACAGGACAAAGCACTCGGGACAATATGTATGTGAAATGGGATGAAACAGCAATGTTTTACTATTGAAAATTGAAAAAAAAAAAAAAGACTTTTAAATTTTTTAAATTTCCCGCCGCCGGCGGCGCCCGTACGTCCCGACGTCACGGGGACCGGAACACAGAAGCCGGATGCCGGCATCGGCCGGAGGAGATGGCCGGGGATGCTGCAGGGGACACATCGCGGGAACGAAGGACAAGGTAAGTGCTGCAGGGACCCCCAGAGCAGCGCCGCATGGTAAGCCCGAGTGTAGCTCGTGGTATAGAAATTCTACCACGAGCTACACTCGGGAAAACCGCCAGGGAGGTTAAAAGAGCCGCGGCTTGCCAACCACTGAGCTATGGCAACCCTATTGCCTGTCACCTGGTGGGCAGTGTGCTCCGGAGCCGCAGCAAAGGTGAAAAAGAGCCGCATGCGGCTCTGGAGCCGCGGGTTGCCGACACCCGGTATAGGGGATATTTGCATTCCCTGTGATAGCATTAAAAGTGATTAAAAAAAATTAAAAATGAAAGGAACTAAGTAACTTAAAAAAAAGCACTCTCGACCCTCCACCCCACCCCCCGTGCATGAGCATTGACCCCATGCTGGTATGTAAACAGCGGTTGCACCATGCATGTGAGGTATCGCCACGAACATCAGATCAAGGGCAGTAATTCTAGCACTAGACCTCCTCTGTAAATCTAAAATGGTAGCTTGTAAAGGCTTTTAAAGCGTTGCCTATGGATATTAAAAATGTATGCAGTTTGTCAACATTGCACGGGGCACGCGCAGTTTTAAAGCAGGTCATGTTTAGTATCTATTTACTCGGTATACCATCATATTTTATATAATACCAAATAATTGTTTTTATGCATTAAAAGTAAAAAAAGCATATTTTTTTTTCAATTTGCATTTGAAAAATCGCTGCGAGTGTCTGCTTTAAAAAATATATATAATGTTTGGGGTGCAAAGTAATTTCCTAGACAATTACCTTTCCTACAGGAAAAAAATAAGAGGATGGAAATGAGTGCGCACTAATATCTGGAGGTACCTAGTGGAAATATCACCTATCAGAGGAGGAAGTACCACCATTACTGCTGAGGAGGCCCCCAAGGTGTTGAGAGAGGATAACAGAGAGGCAATTGTCTGGCTCAGTGGTCCTGCGGGGCCTGGGCAGGAAGGTGAGGGGGCACCCCTGTCACTGTGGATTCACATTACAATTGGGAGCACCTGCATGAAGATTGTTGTGTGTGTTTTTCACTTAAAAGGACGGATCTATATACTGGGAGGAATCACAGCACCACATTTTGTTTTTATCTTTTTGTATAAAGCTATGTGGATAGGGAATATATAGCGCTGCACTGTTTTACAATTTAACTTTCTGACTGTGTTTGGTGCCAGGGTTGTGTCACCTAAGTGCTGGCAGCTTATTATATATTTCATATATTTAATAGCGCAGGAGTAACATTTATACAAATATACCTTTATCATTGTCTTTGGAATATTATCGCATTAAATAATGTGTAATCAATTTGGCTTTTTGGAAATATATAAGTGGGCCCTATGTTTGAATTATAATGCTATCATTATCCTGCTCACTATATAGATATTGTGCAAATTTTCTCCTGTAGATGCTCTTTTCTTTAAGTAGATTTTACATTGTATAGCTGCTGACGTTTTGTATACTGTATTGCATATCGGTATGGGCCTTGTTTTGCTGCTTTTCTGGCCCATTTGATGGCTGGGATTGAACCGGGCTATGTGTGGGTCTCTTTATTTAGGTGGCACCTGGCAAACACAGGCCGCACCACCACTTTTGCTGTGGCCCCTGGAGCATGGGATGTCCCCTTACTGGAGACTGTTTCCTTCTTTCCCGCCCTGCGGCCATTTTGGTGCAGATCGGTGGTTTGCCGATGCGTGATGTCATCCCACACCAGGGGCGGGGTGACGCCGCACACCATAGCATCAGGGGGCAGAGCCTGATGATCAGAGGTGGAGGAGCAGAAGCGCTCTGACGTTCAGAACCATCTTTGGACCGGAGTGGTAATGATTCATTTGATGCATACTATTGGAGATATAAATAGATCCCGCTTTTTATTTCATTTTTTCTTCTTTTATACTTGGGTGATAAGCCTGCCATACTACTGTGTGGTATTGCAGTTAGCCTTCTATTCAGGTAAGCCAGCCCCCGTTTTTTTTTTTTCTTTTTATCTTGTTTTTTTGCTCCTTAATAGGGTTAAATATGTGGCTATATTTATACACATCTTTTTGTGATTTACATGGGGGCTTTTTGCCTCTGTTTTGATATTTTCTCCAGGTTCCCCTGGATCAATTTTGCTTATAAAACTGGAGGATTTTACTGTGTATGGAGTTGTGTTTTTCCATCAGTCTCCTGAGAATATTGGCTCTAATTGACCTTGTACTCGCACTAGTAACGTTGGGTGGTTTGTTAGACTTACTGGTTACCATATTTTTTTTTATATAAAATGATATTATACCCCTTTCTCTTGCCTACATGGTAGTTATTATTATTATCCTTTCTATGTAGCACGCCTCTGTGGCTGTCAGTGCGGCCTCAGTGCCTCCTTGGATGGCCCTGGCCTGGTCGGTGCCTGCCTGGATGTGGTCTGGTGAGACAATGCAAACTCGGCTACACACCAAATGCGTTTAATGTGGCGGAAATTTTCTTCACTTTTTCTGGCCCTCATTATTATATGCTGTAAGTATATATATTTTTTGATGTCCGCATAACGATGCTGTATATAATTGCTGATAGAATTGTTGTATGATCTCAATATGTATGTTTCAGCTTCTAGAGGCTATACCATTCATGTACAGAGTCTTTTCCCTGAAGAAGGAGTAGACTTGCTCTGAAACACGTCAGATGTTATCTAGGAACTCTGTGATGTTGATATATCTTTCTATAGTATTATCGTACTTACCTTTCAACTTTCCACCTGTTTAATGTTTTATGGCTGATAAGTTTTAACATATTCATGTTCAATAAAGATTGTTGTAACTTTTACCTACTTTTTCGATAACTTTAAAGTCCCAACTAGGGGGTTTTCTCTCCAATACAATTACTAATTCTAGGGATGATGGCATCCATTAGAGATACAATAAGTGAAAAAATTCTGACCTACGTATACAAAAATACAAAATTCCTACAGAATAACTAAAAACCAAAAACACAGACTATTGAAATAAACAGAAAAACAAAAAACAGAGATATGACTCAAACGGATAAGAATTAGAAAATTGTTGAATAATTATTAAAACAAAGTCCAATCAATTAAATGTTCTTCAGTGAACCCTCCTTGAGATAACGACCACCGTGTGCAAGGGTCACAGAACTCCAGTGCAAAACATCCTCCACCATAAATCTGCTCACCTCCAGCAGTGTGACTTCACATTTTACAATATTTGGGTCTAACTGCACTTTTGGTCCCAAATATATGGACTATGTAGATCAACTTGCTGAATAATGGCTCCCCGGATGCCCCCTCCAGATAACCGCCTTAATGTCAGCCGTATTCCTCATAAAAAAAAAAGCTCAACATAGTGCTTTATCCTTTAAAAACTTTTATTGCACAATAAACATAAGAAATGCACTCACATTCAGTAGGTGCATAACTGCACCAGGTATGATGAACATCCAGTAATGTACTAATTATGCACAAGATAGCAGTATCATCCCCAGCAGCATAGACCCACCAAGGCTCCAAAATGTCACTGCACAAAGTGTAATGCAAGGCAGAGCACGGGCCCTATGTATAGATGTAATTGCCTCCAGATATGACAATCCTGTAGCAGTGTGTGAATTACTATTACCACTGTTTTGATGAATGGTAACGTTGTGATGTCATCCGCACGGTCCTCCCCAACGCATTTTGCCACCAATCATATGACTTTATCAAGGGGATCTGATTGGACCATCCAACAATCATTCACTTTATATAGAAAACCGGCGCCATTTTGTTGTAGACCAAGCCAACATGTGGTAATACATGCTGACCCGTGCCATCTTTTTGAAGATCAGAAAGGAAAAGCACTAACCAGAATGAAACATCGTTCTTAAGCTGCACTAGAAACCTAATTAAGCAGGCGGTGAGGACGTCACCCATCCACCATCTGTATCCACAAAGTCATAAACAATAGGATGCTCATCACACTAACAAAAGGATGCATATAGCAATGGTAAATTTTTTTAAAAAACTACATAAAACACTAAAATATAAAAAATGATAAATAAAAACTCTGATTCAAAATAAGAAATTTAAATCAATATAACAAATTAAATAAAAATATATAAAAAAATCACTAATGAAGTCCAATTCCCTATTCATCCCCTTAGGGGACAAAGTTTGAAGTTCATGAATCCAAAAGGACTCTTTTACTCAGTTCTCTTACTTAATTATCACCCCTCCAATTCTTTTTATACACTTCAATACCCCAGAAGGTCAAACCTGAGCAATCCTTAATATGCACATCCAAAAAAAGCCTAGAAACATAGTGTTTAGGAAATCCCTTGGAGATATTGCAGACATGTTCTTGAATCCTATCCTTTAGCATTCTTTTGGTGCGTCCAACAAATTGAAGCCCACAGGGACAGGATAAACCATACACTACTCCTGCTGTATTACATGATATAAAATCTTTAATCTGGTATAACCTCCCTGTTGCAGAACTACTAAAACAATCCCTTCTTTTGTTCATATATTTCACCCTTCTACAGCTGTAACACCGTCCACAAGCGCAAAAACCTTTTCCTTCAAACAATGTAATCCCTGCTTCTTAGGGGGTGTCACGGAGTGCCCGTGCCTTCCCCACCCCCCTTTGCCTGTCCCTCTGCCTGTCCCTTCACCCCTCCCTCCCCCCTTGCAGATTCCTCGCGTCCTGCCAGCCTACATCAAAGGGCTGTGCAGGATGGGAGGAAATGCCCCCTGTGGTGCGGTTAGCACCTTTCCTGCCGAGGGCTGCCAAGGTGTCTCCACGCACCCCCAGCGGGCATGGCGTGGCCGCGAGTCTTTCCCACGCTTTGCGCCCACTGGGGACAAAGGCCGCGCTCCCTCAGCGCGGGCCGAATGAGGGGGCGTGCCTTGTTGCCCCGGCAACTGACGCTGGGCCGGCTGTTGCTGGGGAAACCCGGAAGCGCCCCGTGCGGCTTTTAAAAGGCCGGCGCAAGACCAGGCCGCTCTCTCTCTCCCCCGTGCTGTCCGCCGCAGCTGTTCCGTTGGGAGGTCCAAGTGGGGACCGGGCCACCGCAGCCATCCCCGCTGAGCACTCTGCATGAGACTCCCCCAAAGGTCAGAACCATCCCAGGCACAGACCCCGCATAGCCAAGACCCTGCAAGCCTGCTGTGTCCCTACCTGCTAAAGCCTGCTGTGCCCCTATCAGCTGATCGCTGGGTCCCTGGGAAGCCACCCCTGTCTGCTGATTGCTGGGTCCCTGGGAAGCCACCCTGTCACGTACCTGATGGGAGACTGAATTGACGAGGTCAGCCTCACTTATGTCACTAGCCCTGACCCTGCTGAGGTTGGAACAGAGGGAGTCTAGGGACCAGGGGGACAAGAGCACCAGTGGTTGTTGTTTGCAGCTCTTGCAGATGATGACCTTGGAAGGCAGATGATCCTCTGATTTAGGCACCGTAATAACAGACAGAGCAGGTTCTGTGGATTGCCAGACGTGCAGCAGAGTAAGGTAGGTAGCAAGGACAAGAGACAGGAGCAGGGTCATAGGATAGCCAGGGTCATCAACAGTCGGGCAGCGCTGTACAGAATCAGAAGGAAAAGCCAAAGTCAGGAGCAGAGCCGAAGTCAGAAACTGGTAGCAGGAGAGTAATCGAAGTTGGGTCAGGAACAAGCCGGGTTGGTAACGGAGGAATCGTACAGGAACAAGCAGGACACAGGGGAGAGCTGAAGACCAGTCAGCACTGAACCTGAGCAGAGGCACTCCTTAAATGGGCCGTCTGGTGCCAATCTTTGCCATGCGTGTGCACGTGCACGATCGCGCATTCCTGCGCGCATGCGCACAACCGGCAATTTTTCTGCGGGAATTCCTATGCGCATGCGCGTTCCCAATCGCAATTCTTCTTGCCAGAAATCCCTTATACGCTCTGCCTGCTGATCATTGGGCCCCTGGGAAGCCGTCCTGTCTGCCGATCGCTAGGGCCCTGGGAAGCCGTCCTGTCTGCTGATTGCTGGGGCCCTGGGAAGCCGTCCTGTCTGCTGATCGCTGGGGCCCTGGGAAGCCGTCCTGTCTGCTGATCGCTGGGGCCCTGGGAAGCCGTCCTGTCTGCTGATTGCTGGGGCCCTGGGAAGCCACCCTGTCTGCTGATCGCTGGGTCCCTGGGAAGCCGCCCTGTCTGCTGATCACTGGGGCCCTGGGAAGCCACCCTGTCTGCTGACCGCTTTGTCCCCAGAAGCTGCTGCTGCTGAGCGTCCGCAAGTCGCCTACCTCCCTGGAAGCCGCCTGCTGCTGAGCGTCCGCAAGTCGCCTACCCCCCTGGAAGCCACCTGCTGCTGAGCATCTGCAAGACGCCTATCGTGAGGGTCCCTAGAAGCCATGAACTGCCCCTATTGTGTGCTCAGACCACCCTTGTCATGAACTGTCCCTATTGTGCGCACAGACCACCCTTGTTATGGACTGTCCCTATTGCGCGCACAGACCACCCTTGTTATGAACTGTCCCTATTGTGCACACAGACCACCCTTATCCTGAACTGTCCCTATTGTGCGCTCAGATGATCCGTGTCATGAACTGTCCCTATTGTGCGCACAGACCACCCGTGTCATGAACTGTCCCTATTGTGCGCGCAGACCACCCTTGTCATGAGTTGCCCCTATTGCATGCCCAGACTACCCTTATTTGAACTGCCCCATGGCGTGCCCAGAGTATAGCTACCTGGGATGCCCCTGAGTGCTTGATCCATTGCTATTTGCTGAGTCCCCGTGAGCCTGATGTCCCTAGAAAGCTGGGTGGGAGTTGTGCTGAGGTCAGCCCCCCTAGTCAAAGTCCTGTTGAGTCCCCATGAGCCTGATGTTGTCCCTAGTACGCTGTGTAGGAGCTGTGTTGAGGCCAGACTCCACAGCCAAAGTCCCGTTGAGTCCCCGTGAGCCGATGTTGTCCCTAGAAAGCTGTGTGGGGTTGTGCTGAGGTCAGACCCCATCGCCAAGGTCCTGTTGAGTCCCTGTGAGCCCGCTTACCGTGGGTGTCCCTACAAGCCGCATGTCGCGGAGTGCCATGAACTGTCCTGATTGAGTGTCTTTCATAGTTCAATAAAGCTTTGTGTGTTCCCCATCTTCTTTGTGTGTTCTCTCCTGCCTACGCTTCCGTTACAGGGGGGTCCACCGCATTATGCACTAATTTATCCCTCAGAGTGGGTGCTTTTTTATATATGAACCTAGTGGTATCCATTAACATAGGACCAAGTTGTTTATCCAATTTAAGTATAGGCCAGTATTGCTTAACCAGTTGCCGCTCGACCTATAGCCAGATGTCGGCCAGGCGAACAGCTCTTCCTTCCGGGTGGACGCCATATGACGTCCTTTCAGGCATCAGCAGTGCACCTGCCCGCAGGGTCGCTCTGCGGCACGATCTGTCATGGCCAATGACAGATCTGTGTACCAGCCCTGTTGCCAGTACCATGTGACCTGCTGTGACCAATCACAGCAGGTCACATGACAGTAGTATACAATGGATGGCTTCCTTTCATGCCATCCATTGTATACAAGTGTGTCTAGCTGTCACAGCGATCACATGCACAAGCTGGGCCAATCACAGCCCATCTGCGTCATGTGATTAGCCATGGCCAAATCACAGCTAAGCACAAAAAAAAACCCTAAATGAATTGATGTCATTCAGGTAAATGCTTGCTTATAGCAAAGTAATTCTTTGCTATAAGCAAATTGTGTAAAAAAAAAAAAAAAAAATACTGATCACTTCCCCAAAGTAGTACAATGTTACTACTTATACTACATTATACTACTTTGGTCATAGTAAAATATGAAAAAAAAAAAATCTTAAAAAAAGAAAAAAAAAGTAATAAAAAAATTAAAACTAATGATTGTTTTTTTTTTAAATTAAACAATTATCAATTTTTTTTCCTACTGTCACCCGTCAGTGTCCCTGATCACTGCCATGCCAATTATATGATGACGCTGTACTGCACAGGTGACTTTTTTTCATTTTCCAAAAAAATTATAACAAAAAAATAAAACTTAAAAAAACTCCCCATGCCTCTTATGAAATACGTCAGACTGTCTACTTTGCAAAAAGAGGTCATTTGGGGGATATCTGTACTGTACTATTCTGACATTCTTGGACCTCAAGAAATTAGATTGGTCATCAGTACTTCAGGATTGATCAATTTTCAGATATATCCCATAGTTTGTGAACTCTATAACTTTCCTACAAACTAAATAATTTTAGCAAAAAATAAAAACCCCAGTGTTGATTAAATACCACCAAAAGAAAGCTCTAGTTGTGTGAAGAAAATTATAAAATTTTAGTTTGGGTACAGTGTTGTATGACCGAACAATTGTCATTCAAAGTGTGAGAGCGCTGAAACCTGAAAAATGGCCTGGGCAGGAAGGGAGTAAAAGTGCCCTGTATGGAAGCAGTTAACAATCCGCTCAACCTGTCTAAATTGGATATTATAATCCAAAATGACTGGTACCCCTTCCATGGCTTTTACTCCGCGAGCTTTATCCATAAGTAGGGATTCTCTGTTTAGAGACCCTACTTCTTCCCTTGCAGTCTCTATAAAACCTGACTCATAGCCTTTTGAGACAAACCTTTTGGCCAATGCATGAGCCTGAACACTATAGTCTGACTCCTTACAACAGTTCCAACTCAATCTCATGAATTGGCCCCTCGGGACATTTATAAGCCTAGGGACATTTATAAACTATGATGACAGCTATGACTAGGTATATATGCATTTCTGTCAGTGCTTTTAAAAAACTTAACCGTCCTGAAACCACTTATATCTTTAACCACTTGCCGACCGCAGATAGCCGAATTACATCATATGCCATCCTCCCAGAACAAGCTCTCCTGCACGCCTCTGGGGGCACGCACCCGGCGATCTCTGTGATCGTGTCCTATGGACACAGCTGATCATGTAATATGGTAAAAGGTCAATCACAGCGGCCTTTTACCACGCGATCAGCCGTGTCCAGTGACACATGGATCACCGGGAAATGCAATTGTCTGTTATCGGCTGAACTTTCCTCACGCTGTCACACCACACATTGGCACATAGGCACGTTGTGTCTATGGGAATGTTTGACCATTCTTCCAGAATTGCATTTGTGAGGTCAGGCACTGATGTCGGACAAAAAGGCCTGGCTCGCAGTCTTCGCTCTAAGTCATCCCAAAGCTTTTCTATCGGGTTGAAGTCAGGACTCTGTGCAGGCCAGTCAATTTCTTCCACCCCAAACTCACTCATCCATGTCTTTATGGACCTTGCTTTGTGCACTGGTGTGCAGTCATGCTGGAACAGAATGAGGCCATCCCCAAACTGTTCCCACAAAATTGGGTGCATGAAATTGTACAAAATGTCTTGGTATGCTGACTCCTTCACTGGAATTAAGGGGCCAAGGCAACCCCTGAAAAACAACCCCACACTATAATCCCCCCTCCACCAAACTTTTACATTTGGCAAAATGCAGTCAGGCAAGTAACGTTCTCCTGGCAACTGCCAAACCCAGACATCAGATTGCCAGACAGAGATTTCTTACTGCAGAGAACGTCTTCAGTGGCGGCGTGCTTTACAACACTTTGCATTACACTTGGTGATGTAAGGCTTGGATGCAGCTGCTCAGCCATGGAAACCCATTCCATGAAGCTCTCTACCCATTGTTGTTATGCTAATCTGAAGGCCACACAACATTTAGAAGTCTTTAGCTATTGACTCTGCAAACAGTTGGCAACTCCTGCACACTGTGCGCTTCAGCATGCGCTCACCCCGCTCTGTCATTTTACGTCGCCTACCACTTCGTGGCTGAGTTGCTGTTGTTCCTAGTTGCTTCCACTTTTTTATAGTACCACTAACAGTAAACCGTGGAATATTTAGTAGCAAGGACATTTCATGGATGGACTTATTGCACAGGTGGCAATCTATCATGGTACCACGCTTGAATTCACTGAGCTCCTGAGAGCGATCCATTCTTTCACAAATATTTGTAGAAGCATTCTGCATGCCTAGGTGCTTGATTTTATACACCTGTAGCCATGGAGGTGATTGTAACATCTGAATCCAATTATTTGGAGGGGTGTCCCAATACATTTTGCAACATTGTGTGTGTGTGTGTGTGTGTGTGTGTGTGTGTGTATGTATGTATGTACAGTATGTATGTGTGTATATATATATATATATATATATATATATATATATATATATATATACTGTGAGGTGAAGAGGAGGGGTGAAGGAAAGCGTATACAACTGTGAGGAGACGTAGGGAGTGCATGTTACAGTAGTGAGATTAAGAAGGGTAAGACCAGCACAGGATCAGCAAATTGAGATTTAGCCAACATATAGCAATGAACAAATGCAAAACAAACGAAAAAAAACCAACAATTTCTATGCACCATAGTGCATGCTCTGCCCTGGCCGGGTCCCTGCCGAAAAAAAAAACAAAAAACTAGGGGGGACACTGGCAAGGGCCTGTACCCAAGAACAATAAACATTTGACCAGGTATAGTCAGTAGAACATCATGTCCAGTGTAAAAGGTGGGGCTGGTGGGTGTTGTAGACCCCTATAATGGAGAGAGAAGGCCTCAAGCCCTGAGATGGTGACCGCCGCAGTGGTTTGGACTGGGGGGTGTGACCCCCAACAAGTACAAACAAAATAAGGTAGTTATCCAGAGGTGTTATAGAGGACTGCGATACTGCATGGATGAGACCGTGCTGGAGCCCTTGAACGCAGGCTCAAATATAAACTAGTAAAGTGCAAACAGAAAAACAAGTCAGGTAAGGTAGGCACAGTGGTGAAGATGAAATGACAGAAAATGGTATACTTGTAAACCATCGATGGCAAACCTGTGGGGGCCATGCAGTGGTCAATAATTAGCAAGAGTCCAACCAATCTGAAGCCGCTCAGAAGTGTCGAAGAAGCAAACTTGGTCGCAATCAACCACCCAGAGTTTGCTAGGGTAGAGAAGGCTGAACTTGATGCCTTTGTCGCAAAGACGTTTCCGAACCTCCTTGTAAGATCTTGATGTATTTTTGGAGAATAATCTGGGAAGAGGAGCTTGGTAGTTTTGTATTTTACTTTTTCACACTTGTGGGCCTCTGCCAAGAAGCAGCCTCGATCCCAGTAATTCAGCAGACGTATAAGCAATGGGCACGATCGGGGCTCCCAGTGTTGGTGGCGTGGGGGGAACCCTGTGGGCCCTTTTGACTACAAAGGTAGGCAGGATATCAGCAATGTTGAATAGCTGGAGGAGTTGTTCCGCGAACTCTGAGGGCCTGTTCCCCTCCGCCTTTTCCAGGAGGCCAATTATGTGGATGCTGTTCCTCTGCAGCCTCTTTTCTGTATCCACTGCTTTTTCTTGCAGGGCTTTGACTTGGATTGCAGGGCACATATCTCCCTGGAATCAGTCTGAATGGCGTTCTTCAGGAGGCCAATTATTTGGATGTTGTTACTCCGCAGCCTGTTTTCCATATCCACCACTTTTTCTTGCAGGGATTTGACCTGGATTGCAGGGCACGTATCTCCCTGGAATCAGTCTGAATGGTGTCCTCCAGCCCTGGGACCTTGTCCTCCACCTCCTGAGAGTGGAATTTCCTTAAGTCCTGTCGAATGAGGTTGATGCCCGTGGCCAGGTAATCAATCTTGGCAGTGAGGATTTCTTTGCAAGCCATGATGGCCGCTAGGATGTCTGCTGAGGATGGGGATGCCTCTGTGCCACATCTTCTGTAGATCTCCTACTCTCTAGTTCCCTGGTCTCCTCCTCCCATGCCCGTCTCCATGACTTCTCCAGGGCTTCCCCCATCCTCTGGATCTCACTACCCCAATCCATCAGACTGTCAACTACCCTCCTCACCTTTAGGCGCAGCCTGAAAACCCATCTCTTCAGGGAAGCCTACCCCGCCCTCACCTAATTGCCGATCTCCTCCACTCTTCCTACCACTCTTCCTACCACTCCATCCCCCACAGCTATTTCTTCCTGTACCACTATCCCCTCCCTCCTAGATTGTAAGCTCCAAGGAACCTCGAACTCCTCGTGTATTGTACTGTATTGTTACTGTACTGTCTCATGTACTGTCTCCCATTATAATGTTCAGCGCTGAGCAAACTGTTGGCGCTATATACTGTATGATAATAATAATAATTGTGGCAGACATTGTATTGGCCAGAGACCTTGCGGGCAAGATGGCTTCCGAAGAAGGGCAGGAAGTAGTAGGCTGGGAGCTGGTGGACAGCAACTTTGGAAGGGGCATGGAGGCCGATGAAAGGTGCCAATGGGTCGCCAGAGAGGTAGTGCCTACAGCTGAAAAGTCAGAAGAGAAGGGCAGAATGAATTGCAGGAGTACAGTGCCTTGAAAAATGTATCAAAACCCCTTGACATTTTCCATATTTTGTCATATTATAACCAAAAACGTAAATGTATTTTATTGGGATATTATGTGATACACCAGCACAAAGTGGCACACAATTGTGAAGTGGAAGTAAAATGATAAATGGTTTTCTAATTTTCTTACAAATAAATATCTGAAAAGTGTGGCATTTGTATTCACCCCCCCCCCCCCCTTAGTCAATTCTGTGTAGAACCACCTTTCGCTGCAATTACAGCCTCAAGTCTTTTTGGGTATGTCTCTTCCAGCTTTGCACATCTCGAGAGTGAAAGTTTTGCCCATTCTGCTTTGCAAAATAGCTCAAGCTTTGTCAGGTTGGATGGAGAGCGTCTGTGAACAGTGATTTTTAAGTCTTGCCACAGATTCTCAATTGTATTTAGGTCTGGAATTTGACTGGGCCATTCTAACACATAAACATGCTTTGATCTAAACCAAGGGTCCTCAAACTATGACCCGCCGGACAAAAAAAAGAAAAAAAAGAAAAAATCAGAAGAAAAACCACAAAAAAAAACAAGCCCCGGCCGGCAAAAAGCTAGGCTGGAAGCCCCTGATTTGACCTCCTATAGGAGAGGAGGAGAGTGCACCAGGTACAGTGCATTGTGGTGTCCAGTGCATTACAGTGTACAATGCATTGTGGTGTCCAGTGCGTTAGTGTACAGTGCACCATGCATTTTAAATATTTTATTTATTTTTATTTACTACGAATAAGATATGTGTGGTGTGCATAGGAATGTGTTCATATTTTTTTCAAACTATAGTCCGACCCCCCCCCCCAACAATGTGAAGGTCAGTGAACTGGCCCCCTGTTTAAGACGTTTGAGAACCTCTGATCTAAACCATTCCATTGTAGCTTTGGCTGTATGTTTAGGATCATTGTCCTGCTGGAAGGTGAACTTCCGCCCCAGTTCAAGTCTTATGCAGACTCATGTTTGCTGTGTCCCTCACATAGCTTCTCGCAAACTGCAAACGCGGCTTCTTATGGCTTTCTTTCAACAATGACTTTCTTCTTGCCACTCTTCCATAAAGGCCAGATTTGTGGAGTGCACGACTAATAGTTGCCCTGTGGACAGATTCAGCCACCTGAGCTGTGGATCTCTGCAGCTCCTCTAGAGTTACCATGGGCCTCTTATCTGCTTCTCTGATTAATGCTCTCCTTGCCCAGCCTGTCAGATGAGGTGAATGGCCATGTCTTGGTAGGTTTGCAGTTGGTGACATACTCTTTCCATTTTCAGATGAAGGATTGAACAGTGCTCCATGAGATGTTCAAAGCTTGGGATATATTTTTATAATGTAATCCTGTTTTAAACTTCTCCACAACTTTATCCTGACCTGTCTGGTGTGTTCCTTGGCCTTCATGATGCTGTTTGTTCACTAATATTCTCTAACAAACCTCTGAGGGCTTCACAGAACAGCTGTATTTATACTGAGATTAAATTACACACAGGTGGACTCTATTTACTAATTAGGTGACTTCTGAAGGCAATTGGTTCCACTAGATTTTAGTTAGGGGTATCGGAGTAAAGGGTGCTGAATACAAATGCACGCCACACTTCTCAAATATTTATTTGTAAAAAATGTTGAAAACCATTTATCATTTTCCTTCCACTTCACAATTATGTGCCACTTTGTGTTGGGCTATCACATAAACTCTCAATAAATTACATTTTCAGTTGTGACATGAAAAAATACTTTTTCAAGGCACTGTAATGTCAGGATCAGAGCTCCAGCACCATGAGTCCGAACGGCTTCACATCCTGGCCACGCCCCCAGCTTTCCTCAACTTTACTGACAGTGATTTCCTCAACCCTGCAGTGATTTGTATGTGAATAAACTATTGGCAAAGTCTAGAGGGGCAGAGCTTTTGCGAGAAAGAGCACCTGTACACAGGACAGTGGGAGTATGATGAAAATGCAGGAAAATCCTGCACAATCTGGGACTGTTGGGAAGTATATATATTGTGCTACCTCTAGTAGGTGGTCCATTCTTGAAACCTGGTAGCAACGGGATCCTTGTTTTTCGTCATTTCTGTATCAGCCCTAGACCCAATGTAGTCACAAACCATGAGGTTCAGGAGTTGCCTGGTGCCTGTAACTGGGCATGGGCACTGTGGCTTAAGGACTAAATTCACCTTTTCAGGCAGAATTAAGTTATTTCTATTGTTATTTCTGGCCCAGCCATCCCAATGTGTTTATCTCTCACTTTCCTCATTTACAGAAGCTTTAAAATTTCATATGAGTTTGAAAAATAATTTTTGCTTCCATCACTTCCTGTAGATCATGTGACATCCAGGAAGCTTTGAATCCCAGGATGCAGTACCTTGCATCATTCTGGACCACACCTCCCTCATTACTATACCAGCTTCCACTGATTTTCCATACAATCTCCTTTAGATCTACGTTAGCTATGTAGTGCAAGGACCTGTCTGATTTGATACACATTTAATAGAGTGTTCAGGTGGGTCCTTCTATTCCATAATTCTAGTAAACCTAAAGGAATTTGTACAGTGATTGTACAATCAGATTGCATAGTGCATGGCCAGCATTTTACATGTACATAGGAGGAAGTGGAAGGAGACATTGTCGGGCCCCTTCACATCTCCATGTAGCAGGAATTCCCACATGCGTGGTTTGTTTTTTTTTTTGGAGGGGGGGGGGGTGTTGGTGTTTTGTAGCATTCACTTGAATGGGCTGCCCTATGCACAAAAATTAAACCAAAGAAGCCCCCAAACTTTTTTCTTTAGAGCAGAGAGTGGTGTATTTTTTACCGTAATTTTTGGGGCATTTGCAGCGTGTTTCTGAAACGCAAAGCAAAATACAAATTTTCTGTGTTGTTTGCCATGCGGTTGGAAATGCACAGATGTGAATGGAGCCTCATTGTTCTTGTGTAAACAAACTAATTTCACTTTCAGGCTTGATTCACACCTAGCATAGTGGGAGCACACTTTTTTTTGCTTGTTTTTCCGGTGACATGCATAGGGCATCCTATTTATTTCAATGGGCTGCGCTACACGTGGAAAAGTACTGCAGCCTATGGGACATTTTGGCATTATGCAGGTTGCATGTTTTTTACTGTGTGTTGTGCTGCATTTGTCACTCGTTTTTTCACATGGCAAAATGTGTGTTTGGTGTGGTGTTAACAGTAATGACACCTTAAGTGCAACTAGTTCATTTTAGGTGCACAAAGATGTCCACACACTGTACAATCTCTGTTCAATATGCTTTAGCTTTATCAAAACTATATAATAGAAGGACACGCCATCTATCCAATCACTCTGTATCTAATTTGGCTGGCCCTTGCAATACATAGTTGATTGTAGATCTGAAGGATATTGTACAATCAAATTATATCGTGTATGCTGAGCTTTACAGAACCCAGGGCACACTTCTGTTTTCAATACAACAGCTCTGATTCACATAGGCTGTTACCTGACTGCTAAGCTGCACACTCTGTCAAATTAATGATCTGTGCAAGATTAAAATAGTAAGATAGAAAAAGAAACTTGATCCCTGTGTATTTAGTGAGAACATTTTTAAAACCATGCACCTGAGGAGGTGGGTGTGAGTGATCTCCTGGAAGGGTAAGGCAGCTGCAGGGTATGTGCTAATCAGGTCAGCTGGTGAAGTCCTTCCTGTGTCTTAACAGTTTTCACGTCCCAAGGTCTGTCCAGGAAGTAATGGAGAAGATTTTTTTATACAACACTCCCATATGGAAGAAAAATATATATGAAATATATTTTAAAAATATTCTTCTGAAATATATTGACATATATTTGAAATACTAAATATTCAATATATTTCTAAATACACACTGTATGTTGAAATGCATTTTCATTACAAATATATGAAAAATATTTTTAAAAATACATTTCAAATATACTGTATGTCTTTAAAAATACAAATCTACATTTTTGGAATGCATTTACAAATATATGTAAACATATATGTTAAAATTACTTTTTTATATGTTAACCATTTGAATACCGGGCAATTTTACACCTTCCTGTCCAGGCCATTTTTCAGGTTTCAGTGCTCTCACACTTTGAATGACAATTGCAGGGTCATACAACATTGTACCCAAACAAAAATTTTATCATTTTCTTCACACAACTAGAGCTTTCTTTTGGTGGTATTAATCACCACTGGGGTTTTTATTGTATGTCTTTAAAATACAAATCTACATTTTTGGAATGCATTTACAAATATATGTAAACATATATGTTAAAATTACTTTTTTATATGTTAACCATTTGAATACCGGGCAATTTTACACCTTCCTGCCCAGGCCATTTTTCAGGTTTCAGTGCTCTCACACTTTGAATGACAATTGCACGGTCATACAACATTGTACCCAAACAAAAATTTTATCATTTTCTTCACACAACTAGAGCTTTCTTTTGGTGGTATTTAATCACCACTGGGGTTTTTATTGTATGTCTTTAAAATACAAATCTACATTTTTGGAATGCATTTACAAATATATGTAAACATATGTTAAAATTACTTTTTTATATGTTAACTATTTGAATACCGGGCAATTTTTATTATTATTAGACATATGTTTGCTAAATTATCAAAAACAGACTGAAAATTTAAAAAAAAAAAACACGTTTTTCTTTGTTTCTGTTATAAAAGTTTGAAAATAAATAATTGTTCTTCATAAATTTAGACCAAGATATATTCTGCTACATGTCTTTGGTGAAAATAACCCAAATTAGGATGTATTTTTTAGTTTGTAGGAAAGTTATAGAGTTCACAAACTATGGTATAGATCTGAATATTGATCAATCCTGAAGTACTGACGGCCAATCTAATTTCTTGAGGTCCAAGAATGTCAGAACAGTACAGATATCCCCCAAATGACCCCTTTTTGCAGAGTAGACAGTCCAACGTACTTCATAAGAGGCATGGCGAGTTTTTTTAAGTTGTATTTTTTTTGTCATAATTTTTCGGAAAATGAAAAAATGCAAAACATTTTCACTTTTTTTTTTTTTTCACATACTGTCACCAGTGCAGTACAGCGTCTTCATATACAGGGACACTGACTGGTGACCGTATGAAAAAAAAAAACCATATACTTTTTTTTATTTTTCATTTTTTATTACATTTATTTATTTTTTTTAAGATTTTTATTTCATATTTCACTATGTCCAAAGTAGTACAATGTTACCATAGTAACATTGTACTACTTTAGGGAAGTGATCAGAATTTTTTTTTTTTTTACATAATTTGCTTATAACAAATAATTTCTTTGCTATAAGCAAGCATTTACATGAATGACATCGATTCATTCAGGGTTTTTTTTTTGTTTTTTTGGGGTTTTTTTGTGCTTAGCTGCAATTTGGCCACAGCTAATCACATGACATGTGCATGTGATTAGCTGTGACCATTCACAGCTAGACAGTAGTATACAATGGATGGCATGAATGAAGCCATCCATTGTATACAAATGTCATGTGACCTGCTGTGATTGGTCACAGCAGGTCACATGGTACCGGCAACAGGGCCGATACTCAGATCTGTCATTGGCCGTGTCTGAGGTACACGGCCGGTGACAGATCAGGCCGCTGCGCTGCTCTGCAAGCGTGAAAAGTGCGCATGTGCGGGAGGATGCCATTTGGCGTCCAACCCGGAAATGCAGTACATTTTATGAAATTTAGGTCCTTTTTTTCACACAAATAGAGCTTTCTTTTGGTGGTATTTGATCACCTGTGCGCCTTTTATTTTTGGCGCTATAAACAGAAAACTTTTTGAAGAAAAACCTTTTTTTAAAAAAACAATATTTTCTCATTTTGGTCATAAAAAATATACAAAAAAACTAAAATTTTGTCATAAATTTAGGCCAAAATGTATTTTGCTACATGTTTTTGGTTAAAAAAAAATCCCAGTAAGTGTATATTTATTGCTTTGTGTGAAAGTTATAGCGTCTACAAACTATGGTATAGATAATAGCATTTACACAGCTTTTACTTTCTGACTGCCCATTACATTTCTTGAGGTGCTAAAATACCAGGATAGTACAAACACCCCCAAATGACCCCTTTTCGGAAAGTAGACACCCTAAGCTATCTGCTGAGAGGCATATTGAGTCCAAAGAAGATTTATTTTTTTTCCACAAGTTTCTGGAAAATGACAAACATTTTTTTTTTTTTTACACAAAGTTGTCATCTAAATGACTCGCACAAGCCATGGGTATATGTGGAATTACACCCCAAAATACATTCTGCTACTTCTACTGTGTATGGGGATACCACGTGTGTGAGACTTTTTCATAGCCTAGCCACATACAGGAGCCTGAAATCCAATGACCACTTTGAAAGCCTGATGGTGCGTAACTTCCTCATTACACTTCCTCACTACCTATCACAGTTTCGAAGGCCCTGAAATGCCAGGATAGCACCAAACCCCCCCCAAATGACCCCTTTCTGAAAAGTAGACACCCCAAGGAATTTAAAAAGAACCAAATGAGATTTTGCAGATCTCATTTTTTCTCACAAGGTTTTGAAATTTAAAAAAAAAATAGAAAAATATGTTTTTTTTTAATTTCTTCATTTTCCAAAAACTTGTGGCAACATACGAGATCTGCAAAATACTTACCATGTTTCTTATCAAATTCCTTGGGGTGTCTACTTTCCAAAAAGGGGTCATTTGGAGGGGTTAGGTGCTATCCTGGCATTTGAGGGCCTCCGAAACTGTGATAGGTAATCTGGAAGTGTAATGAGGAAATAAAGCCCTTTAAAAGCCTGAAGGTGCTTATTGGATTTTGAGGTCCTGTACTTGGCTACACTGCCAAAACATCTCTCACATGTGGTACCCCCATACTCGGGAGAAGTAGCAGAATGTATTTTTGGCAATAATTCCACAAATACCTATGGCATGTGTGAGCAGTAAATCATTTAATTGAAAATTTTGTGTAAAAAAAAAATAAATTTTTTTTTGTCATTTTCCAAAAATTTGTGGTAAAAAAATAAATTCTATTGATTCAACATGCCTCTCAGCAAATAGTTTTGGGTGTCTACTTTCCAAAAAGGGGTTGTTTTGGGGGGTGGGGGCATTCTATTCCCAGCATTAGAAGTTTATGCCACACATCATTTACTCTTCTAACCACCTGAAGACCAAGCCTTTTCTGACACTTTTTGTGTTATATATTTTTTTAAAGCAGACACCCTAGTGAATAAAATGGTAAGTACTACATTTTTTTATGGCGCATAGTATTCGCGCAGCGATTTTTCAAAAGCAAATTTTTTTTAAAAAATACATTTTTTTTACTTTTAATGCATAAAAACACACTATATTGGCCAATATATAAAAGATAATGGTATGCTGAGTAAATAGATACCAAACATGACATGTTTTAAAACTGCGCATGCCCTGTGCAATGGCGACAAACTGCATACATTTATAATATCCATAGGCAAGGCTTTAAAAGCCTTCAAAAGCTACAATTTTAGATTTACAGAGGAGGTCTAGTGTTAGCATTATTGCCCTTGATCTGACATTCACAGCAATACCTCACATGCATGGTGCAACCACTGTTTACATGCCGGCACAGGGTCAAGGCTTGTGCACACAGTTGTGCGCGCATGGGAGGGGCGATTTTTTTTTTTTAGTTATTTTTATTTTTTTTAATTATTTTTACACTGTACCTTTCATTTTTTTTTCTTTTTATCACTTTTATTGCTATCAGAGGGAATGAAAATATCCCCTATAACTTCAATGGGCATTGTCATATATTCTTTTTTGAGAAATCTGGGGTCTATCAGACTCTGGATATCTCCACTGCCCTTACATTATCTAAGCAAACCAAAATCGGTGTGATCAGATGCTTTCCCAATTTACAAATGGCGCTGTTTATATCCGGCAAAACTGAAATGATGAAATGCTTGTAGCTTCCGAATTCTTAGACTATAGAGATGATTGGCATTACTCTAGTCTCCAATCAGCTCTATGGTCAGCTGGCAGAAACAGCGGCTGCATTCTCAGGTTCCCCCGATGGCACAGGACTGCCCGAAAAGGCCGTTGGAAGGCAGCGGGGGAGGGGGCATCACCTCCCACTGCTTGTAAAAGCAATCCCGCAGCTAATTAGCCACTAGGATTGCATTTACATGAAAGCTGATCACGGCCTGAAAAAAATGATACCAGGATGATGCCTGCAGCTGTACGCATCATCCTGGTATAACCATTCAAAGTCCAGTGATGTACCAGTACATCACTGATCCTTGTTGGGTGTATATGCTATATTCTTTTATTTTTTGTATGCAGCCTGTGGACTGAATGAAAAAACAAGAAATCTCTGCCAGAAAAAGTGTGTGGTATGCCCACCATTAGAATATTCCTACCTGCATCCACCCACTTCTAATGGTGGCCACACATTAGTTCACACTTTGCCACAAGTGCCAGTTCCAAGATTGAACAAATGTTTAAATAGTGGCACGCTTGAATAAAAATTGTCCATGTATAAGTGGTACCCCATATGGAAAAAGGATGACACTAAGTCCCAAACTATCTTGCCACTGCTCCCCATGTAGTCTGGGCATCCGGGAGGCTCCTCGTAACTATATTTTCCCTCATAAATCTGAAACTTATAAGTATAGCCTGTTGTCCTCTCACAGTTCTTCTACATCTTGACCAAAGATCCATTATCTCCTGCACTCAAAGACTCAGATCAAACGGGCATTAGTAACAAACAGCGTGTTCATCCACTGGTGATCAGAGGTTGTGCAGCTCTATCATGAAGCTGGGGAAGCTTGATAAAACTGTAGAAGAGGATAAAAGAAAGAGCGCACAAACCTTGCACATTACCTCAATAAATAGTGACTAATTTTATTTAATTTAGGAAATAGACTCACAAAGGTGATGGTAAAACAGGCAAAAGTGAAGCATAATCCACACAGGGTTACAGGTAAATTCAAAGGGGGGGGGGGATAAAAGGTAACACGTTTCGAAGGGTGCTCCCTTCATCAGAGCTGATCAAAAAAACATAAATACAAATTTCCCTCAAAATATTTACATGAATCATGAATATTCAAAATGGTATAACAGGTGGTGGGTGATACTGCAGATGGGCAGAACAATACACATGAAAATACTCATAAAAATGGCAATACGTATTATAATAATAATAATGTAAAAAAACACATAAAGAAAAGGTATATATAAAAAAAAATACACAAAAAATAAATAAATATATATATATATATATATATATATATATATATATATATATATATATATATATATATATATATATATGGAAAAAAATGGGTGAAAATAAATGATGGAAAAAATGATTATGATGGAAAAAATTGAGAGCTTAGTTGTACAACTGGCATAAAAATCGCTGGTTAAAGATCGATTAGCAATAAAAAGTATCTATAGTATAAAAAAATTAATTAATTAATTGTAAAAATATATATATATACACACCTAATAATAATAACAAAACTAAAAATCATATAAAATATTGTATACAAAAAATCCTATAATATAGAATAAAAAAAATCCATATAGAGAATCCATAAAATAAACATATATAAATATATAAATGCAAAAGCACAATTGCTATTTAAAAACAGGATGTGTTCATTTTATTATGTGTAGTATAGAATTGTGTGTAATATAAAAACAGATACCTGGGTTGAGCAGATAGAAACTTCAGTATGGCAGAGTTCCCATGGCAAGGGAGACATTCAGCCGCTGAGTGTCAGTATTACAGCAGTTCAGTCTGTTTAGTGTGCTGGCAGTTAAAGCAATGGATTAAATACTGTAGGCTGCCTGCAGGTGGCATTGGAACGCACGCTGTCTAATATGCATTACTGCCATGTGCTGTGCGTTCCAGCGGCCATATTAAAGAGGATCATGAAGCAGGAAGTCTCTGACACAACAGCTCACTTTTTGATCAAAGGGCTGAACATGGCCAAGAACCCACTAGACCTTAAGAGATTAATACTTCGTTATTAATCGACCATAAAAAGTACATAAATACTTGAAAGGTAGAAGGTGCCCACAGTTCACACCTGCGCCCTACATATAGGAACAGCGCCATCTAGTGACAGCTTTATCAATTGCAGGCTAAATTATTAAAAGGCAGAATGAGTATCTCCCAAAATTCTAACATGATCACCGACTTGCAAGATCGCCTGGAGGAGGCGTATTCTAAAATTGATGACCTGGAGAATCGGGCTAGGCGATACAATTTTCGCATTCGAGGTCTTCCTGAGTCGGTTAAGGAGCTTACTAGCTGCGCACATACCCTCATGCGGTCCGCTATGCCTGCGATTGATGATCTTCATCTTGAGATTGATCGCATTCACCGGGCATTGATCCCCCCCCGGCAAGGGGGGCCTCCTAGAGATATCATCGTCAAGCCTCATTTTTTTCAGGTTAAGGAAGCGGTTATGCGGTTTGGCAGGGAGAATCCGGATATAGAGCTTGCAGGGCACAAGGTACAAATCTTTGCTGATGTTTCGTCGGCCACTATCCAGAGGCGGCGCTCCCTCAAGCCACTTCTTTCTCACTTGGTTCAAAAGGGCATTAAATATCGTTGGGCCTACCCTTTTCGTCTGCAGTTCACTCTTAATGGAAAGTCCTATGGGTTTACTACATTCCAGGATGGCGAGGAGTTGCTGCTTCAGCTGGGTATTATATCTCGCAGTCCGACGTCCCATTCTCCCACGGGATCGGCTTCTCGACCTCCGCCGCTCCAGCCTTTGTGGACTACTCCATCGTCTAAGAAGAAGGGGTCCCGGAATCCGCCCGGGTGGACTTCTTGAACTTTTGTGTTCTTTTGGGGACTTTTCGCTGGAATATGTTCGTTGATGGCGGCCTTTCTGTGGCTCTTCGGAGCATTGGCCGCTGTTGTTATATTGGTTTGGGGGGATGGGCTGGGGGTGGGACTTAGGATGTTAATTACATTTGTTTGCTGAATATCATTTCAGTGGCTCTAATTGCTTTGTTTTTTTGTTTAATGCACTGTGCGTTTGATTTATTGTTATTGGGTTGTAACTGCTGTTAGTGCCGGAGAGTGTCTTTGCGCTCTCCCTGATTGGAAGACTCTTCCCCGGGAATGTTTCTCTGGGCAGACCTATTCCACCGCAGGGCTATTGCTCTGTATTTCCTGGTACATTGTTTCCTTCATTTTCTGATACTGTTTTGTGTACCGCGGTCACTTGGCATTTGGACTTTTGTGATCCGAATGTTCTCTTTTCTTTTTTCTGTTTTTTTCTGTCTTTTTTCTTTTTGTTGTTTTCTGATTTTTTGGGGGGTCAGCTGGCGACATTTAGGGACTCATAGGGATCTTCTTACTTTTAAGGAACGAGGGGTCTTTATTCTGCTTAGTTCCATAATTATTTGTCATGTCTTCCATACGGTCCACTAGCGGAGAAATTCGCTTCCTTTCTCATAATGTTCAGGGGTTCAATTCCCCATCCAAACGTATACAGGCTTTCAGCTCATACTACTCCCTTGGGGCGGATATAGTTGCCTTACAGGAGACTCATTTTCCACCCTCCTTCTCTCCACGTTATATTCATAAAAATTACCCTCTCTGCTTTTTTGCTAATGCTACAGAGAAAAAGCGGGGGGTGGCCCTTTGCTTTTCTCGTCGAGTGTCCTTTGTTGACTCTAAAATTATCCGGGACAAGGAGGGGAGATATCTTTTGGTGAAAGGCCACTTGGGAGGCGACCTTATCACTTTTATAATTTATTATACCCCCAATACCAATCAGGTTGAATTTTTCCAATCTTTGCTAAGTACTCTGGTAGGAGAATTTGAGGGTGACGTTATTCTAGCTGGTGACTCTAATTTAGCATTGGATCAGACTCTGGATCGTTCCCAAACCGCCACGCTTCAACCTCCTTCTAGACGGAGCCGTAAATTGGCTCAACTTTTATATCGCTATGATCTTATTGATGCATGGAGGGAGGCTAATCCTACTTCCCGAGACTACTCCCACTACTCCAGGGCTCATGATAGTTATTCTCGCATTGACCATATTTTTCTTCATACATATTCACTCCCCAAACTTGTCACTGCTAAAATCTTTTCCACGCCCTGGTCTGACCACGACCCAGTTTCTATCACCTTTTCGTCCGAGACTCTTGGTAAGACGGCTTTTCATTGGCGTCTTAATGACTCTATTTTGGGTAATCCATCTCATTGTCGGGAAATTTCATCGCACCTACAAATGTTTTTTGATTTTAATAAAGCAGAGGACACGAACCCGGCGATTAATTGGGCAGCTCATAAGGCCTCAGTCAGGGGCTATATTATTCAACTCTCTTCTCGTTTAAAAAAAGCCCGAACTGACCTACTTGCTACTAAAACTCAGTTATATATTGACCTGGTTGCTCAACATAAACATCATCCCAGTTCTGATTTGTTACTTAAACTTGACCAGGCCCGACTGGAACTTAATTTATGTCTTACTACCACTGCGGATAAACAACTTCGTTGGTCTAATCATAAATTCTTTACGTGGAGGGACAGACCTGGCACCTTGTTGGCACGCAAGCTGACTCCTAGACACTCCCAGACGGCCCTCCCCAAGCTCAGACTGGACAATGGTTCGTTATCCCAGGACCCGGGTAAGATCCTCCACAAATTTCAGTCTTTTTACTCTCAGCTTTATAGTTCGCCCACGGGGGGCTGTTCTTCTTCCTCTCTGGAGGCTTTTTTGGAGTCTATCTCCTTTTCCCCCCTCCAGGAGGCACATAGGGAGCTAATGGAACAACCTATCTCCTGTGAAGAGGTTGGGAATGCGGTGAAATCCCTGGCCTCTCACAAGGCCCCGGGACCGGATGGTCTTCCTAATACTTACTATAAAGCTTTCCCGGACATTCTGATACCCCATATGGCCCTGTACTTTAATTATTTGCGGGAGGGGGGTGTGGTTCTCCCAGAGGAAAATAAGGCATTCATTAGTGTCATTCCCAAGCCTTTCAAGGATGCCGCTATGGTCTCCAATTACCGGCCTATTTCTTTAATTAATTGTGATTTAAAGATTCTTACTAAAATCCTGGCCTTACGGCTCCATAACTTCTTGGCCTTATACATTCATGATGACCAATCAGGATTCATAAGTGGTCGACAAACATCGGACCAAATTAGGCGGACTATAGCTTTGCTGTCAGCTGTGCAGTCCAATTGGGATGGATCGTCGCAAAGGGATGTTTTTCTACTGTCACTGGATATTCAGAAGGCATTCGACAGTCTGTCCTGGGATTATTTGTTTAAAACGTTGGACAGGTTTGGGTTTGGCCCTTATTTTACGACGTTGTTGCGGGCCCTCTATTCTACCCCGTCAGCTCAGGTATCCATTCGTGGACATAAATCAGTTCCTTTTTCGATAGAGCGAGGAACTAGACAGGGATGTCCTCTTTCTCCGTTGCTCTTTGCATTGGCGATGGAACCTCTTGCGATTGCTATTCGCGCTGATTCCTCTATATCGGGTGTTATCTGTGGTCAAAGGGTTCATAAATGTGCCCTATTTGCCGATGATGTTCTTATGTATATATCTGATCCTCGAACGTCTCTACCTGGTTTCTTCCATCTGTTTCATCGTTTTTCTGAGGTCTCCGGTCTTACGCTCAACTCCTCTAAAACTGTTGCTTTGAATATCTCTTTACCCGATTCAGAGGTTCGCTACTGCCGGGAAAACTTTGCTTTTCAGTGGGCTCCTGGTTCTCTCCCCTATCTGGGGATTCTTCTTACGAAATCTGTATCGACGCTATACCAGGCCAACTATATCCCGCTTTTCAAGCGACTTAAGAATGACTTATTAGCCTGGCAGGATCTTTCTCTTTCCTGGTTCGGTAGAATTAATTCTATTAAAATGACCTTCCTACCTAGATTATTATACTATTTTAGGACGTTACCAATTTTGATTCCCAAACGAGAACTAGTCTTCCTGCAGGCTGCAGTCTCCAGATTTGTTTGGAGGGGAAAGCGCCCTAGGCTGAACAAATCTACCTTGTTTTCTTTGAAGAGGCATGGTGGTTTGGGACTCCCTAATCTTTTCGCATATTTTCAGGCGGCCCAAATAGCACAATTATCTTGTACTACGGCCAGGGGATATGTCCCCCAATGGGTTGGGATTGAGGCTCTTTCGTGCCGTCCATATGCTATTGGTACTCTCATGTGGCTTCCCAATAGATTGCGCCCTCCTATTTTGTGTCCTACTCTATCTTATTCATTGTCAGTGTGGGATAGATGGCGAGCTCGTAAACCTTTTTTTTCTCCGCATACTCCGTTGGCTCCGGTGTTTGGTAATCCTGAGTTTGTTCCGGGTTTGTCTTTCGCGGGGTTCCAATGGTGGATTAATAAGGGTTTGCTACGTATTGGTGATTATTTAGATGGGGTTCGCCCTCGGTCTCGTCAGTATTTTGTGAATTTTTGTGGGATGCCTCGTGGAGAGATATTTCGTTACCATCAACTTCGCTCTTTTATTGATAGCAAACTTAGACTACTCACAGAACCTTGTGCGCTTACTTCCCTCGAGGTCTCCTGTGGGGCGAGTGGGGTAATGCGGGGTCGCTTGTCCATTGTTTATGCTTTGTTGGTTGATCCTCTAACAAAATTGTCTTACATGACTTTATGGGAACGGGATTTAAATAGTTCATTGGATTTGGATACCTGGCGGACGGCGGCCCATGCCTTATCGAAGATTTCGATTAACACTGATCTTGTTGAATCTAATTACAAGACGCTACTTCGGTGGTATTTGGTCCCTGCTCGCCTAGCCATTATGTATCCTTCCGTTTCTTCTGCCTGTTTCCGACGCTGTGGTCAAGAGGGTACTATGTTCCATGTCTGGTGGAAATGCCCAGTCGTGAGTAGGTTCTGGATCCGCATATTTAATTTTCTTTACTCAGTGACAGGAATTAATATCCGTAGATCGCCGGAAGTAGCCTTGTTTAATATACTACCCTCTGATGTTCCCAAAAGATCGATTAAACTAATTGTATATATCTTATTGGCGGCTCGCATTACTATAGCTAGGAGTTGGAAGCAATCTTTGATCCCGCTGGATAGGGTGAAACAAAAACTGAACTGGATAATGGTTAATGATAAACTGACGAGTATCGTCTCTGATGATGTGTCCAGATTTGAGAGGACTTGGGATCCTTGGATTGCTTATATTACTGTATCGTGAGTGTCTGGCAGCTGACCCCCCCCCCCCCCTCCTTTCTCTATTTTTCCTCTTTTTTTCTCTTTTCCTACTATTTGTTAAACATTTTTATTTTTCTTTGTTATTTTTGGTCTATTTTGCTATAATTGTTGTTTATTGATCTTTGAAACTTGTATATTTTGATGGCTTTGACTTTTTTCATGTGCATTGTAATGCTATTATCTGCTAAATTTCTTTTTTTTTTTTTTTTTTTTTTTTTTTTTTTTTTTTTTTTACCTACCAGTATTATGTTTATGATTCTGAATCTGGTTCCATTTTGTTGGTGGGCCCTTTCTTTTTTTTTTCTTTTCTTTTATTGTTAGCCATCTTGTTTTAATATGTTTATTTCTCAATAAAAATATTGAAATATAAAAGGCAGAATGAGTTGCTGGCTTCTGCTTTGTATCAATTGAGAAGGATTACATTCAAATCAGTGAAGATCGGGGAATCATTTCTAATTACAGTGTAGATTAATACTTTTTGAATAGTTTTTTAGGGAATTATTACCCGTGCATTCCTAACGATCGGTATATTCTCAAGAGCATTAGTAGGATAATTTATAATAATTAAAAAAAAAAAAAAAAAAAAAATTATATATATATATATATATATATATATATATATATATATATATATATATATATATATATATATATATATATATATATATATATATATATATATATATATATATATATATATATATATATATATATATATACTAAACACGAAAGGGATAATAACTATGTGTATAAAACACACAAGATATACCATAATATAAGAAAATATGTGTAAGAATATATATATATATATATATGAAAATATTAAAAACTTTTTGTATGCAAAAGAAATGGGGGAGGACAACTTTAATTATTATATATGTATATTTTTTTTTAATTATTAATTATAAAAATAAATACATATGAACTTATAAGTTTTGACTCTCCCCCTTATTTGAACTTGAGTGATGTCCACATCAATTAGGTCAATTTTATTATAGTATTAATTTTACTATTAGTAAGAATCTTTATTAATAATTTTCATAATGGATTTTTAATAATTTTTAAAATATATACACATACTTTCATTTCTGCTCTAAGTACGTGCTGTCTCTTGATCTGTGCAAAGTTGTCCTCCCCCATTTCTTTTGCATACAAAATGTATTTTCTTTTAATATATATATATATATATATATATATGTATTCTTACATATATTTTCTTATATTATACAATGGGTGGTATATCTTGTGTGTTTTATACACATAGTTATTATCCCTTTAGTGTTTAATATATATATGTTATAAATTATCCTACTAATGCTCTTGAGAATATACCTATCGTTAGGAACGTGCGGGTAATAATTCCCTAAAAAACTATTCAAAAAGTATTAATCTACACTGTAATTAGAAATGATTCCCCGATCTTCACTGATTTGAATGTAATCCTTCTCAATTGATACAAAGCAGAAGCCAGCAACTCATTCTGCCTTTTAATAATTTAGCCTGCAACTGATTGATCACTAGATGGCGCTGTTCCTATACGTACAGTGCAGGTGTGCACTGTCCACACCTTCAACCTTTAAGTATTTATTTATGTACTTTTTACGGTCCCTTAATAACTAATTATAAATCTCTTAAGGTCTAGTGGGTTCTTGGCCATGTTCAGCCCTTTGATCACTTTTTGCTGTACGAGCTGTTGTGTCAGAGACTTCCTGCTTCATGATCCTCTTTAATATGACCGCTGGAACGCACAGCACATGCGCAGTAATGCAGATTAGCCGGGGTGCGTTACACTGCCACCTGCAGGCAGCCTACAGTATTTAATCCATTGCTTTAACCGCCAGCCACACTAAACAGGCTGAGCTGCTGTAATGCTGACACTCAGTGGCTGAATGTCTCCCTTGCCATGGGAACTCAGCCATACTGAAGATTCTATCTGCTCAACCCAGGTATCTGTTTTTATATTACACACAATTCTATACTACACATAATAAAATGAACGTATCCTGTTTAATCGATCTTTAAGCAGTGATTTTTATGCCAATTGTACAATTGAGCTCTCAATTTTTTCCATAATTTATTTCCACCCATTTTTTCCATATATATATATATATATTTATATATTTTGTGTATATGTTTTTTATATATACCTTTTCTGTATGTATTTTTTTACATCATTATTATTATTATTATTATTATTATACGTATTGCCATTTTTCTGAGTATTTTTATGTGTATTGTTCTGCTCATCTACAGTATCACCACCTGTAATACCATTTTGAATATTCATGATTCATGTAAATATTTTGAGGGGAATTTGTATTTGTTTTTTTGATCAGCTCTGATGAAGAAGGGAGCACCCTTCGAAAATCGTTAGCTTTTATCCCCCCCCCCCCCTTTGGATTTACTTTTAACCCTGTGTGGATTATGGCTCACTTATGACTGTCACCTTTTGTAAGTATATTTCCTAAATTAAATAAAATGCGTCACTATTTGGGGTAATGCGCAAGGTTTGTGCGCTCTTTCTTTCATCCTCTTCTACACTTCAACATCTTGACCCCATATCTGGCATGCTTACAGGGGAGAAATTGTTTGAATGCAAGGCGGCCAGAAAAATTAATGAGGGACTCATCAACGCAGATGTTTTGTTGGGGAGTATGGACATCTGCAAATTTTTGGTTAAGGTGATTTGCAAGGGGCTGAATTTTGTGGAGCCGGTCAAATTCAGGGTTACCATGAGGATGAGAGTGTACTGTTGTTGAAATGCATAAAACACATTATACTCTCATATCTTTGCCTGGCCATGGTAGCAGAGAACACATATGATGAATCGGGTCTGCAGACCAATACAACCGCAATTCATTTTTTTTAGTAATACCTATGTTGAGGGTTAGGCCCAAAAAATTCGAAAACCATAATGAGTTTCCATGTGACTGGTCTGGCAAGGTTTGAATTTGGGCTGGCGGCGATAAATTGTTGTGCATATAAATTGCTTTGATCCACAATCAACGCATACAGATATTCCATGAAGAACAGCTCCAAAAATCAAGGGGAGTAGTTAAATTTGCTATTTCCACCTGAATTCCGGGTTGGGCAGTGAATGGGGGAAGTACGGTGCTGCAGAATTTGTGGGTTGTCATTCGGGATTTGCAAGCACATCCGGAAGGATACTAGGAGCTCTACGGGCCTGTGTGCGAATTCTTTGTGGTTGCGGGACAATACTTGTGCTCGCCACCGCACCAGCTTGTACTGCACTTATGGGACTCACCACGTCACCAAGTCATACTGCAGTGCTGGTATTATTACTATTATACAGGATTTATGGCACCAACAGTTTACTCAGCGCTACAATATAATGGGAGACAATACAGAACAATGCAGTTCAATACAAGAGGGTTAGGAGGGCCTGATCCTGGGAGCTTACAATCGAACAGATATGTGAAAGACCAGGATTTACTAGGCCACTAGTACTCGCCAGTTCACCAAAAGGTAGTGTAGCACTAGTACTGGCACTCTGCTGCATATGAGAGTCATCAAAATTTACTGACATGTGCTAACAGAGATCAGGCCTGATTCTGCGAACACTGCAGTTTTGTGTGTAATATATCAAGTGACAGTGACCTACTGACACTGCACTTGCTGGGGGAGAAGGGGGGTAAGCTAAACGCAGATGCTAGCAGGTGCCGGGGCTGATCCCGCTAACGCTGCATTTTTGGGGACACTATACTAATGTGAACGCTGGTATAGTGCTGATCTGATCAAAGATATTGATCTGTTCAGACACTATACTAGCAATGGAGGTTTATTGTGCATGACCGTGTTCCTGGCAATCAAGGGGTTAAATGTGATGACTGGTGTACTGACGGGCAATTTGACGCTATCTGGGAGGGGTGTGAAAACCACGGGAGCGCGAATCGTGTGTGTGTGTGTGTGTGTATATATATATATATATATATATATATATATATATATATATATATATGATTTTGTGCACCCATGCCACCCTGTAGCAGTATTTCTGCTATAGGGCGGTTAGGAAGCGGTTACAGAAGTGGTTTGTGTTACGTTGCTGCGTTACTTTAACTGACAACACTGCACCCAAATTAAATTTACGTCCTTTTTTTCCCACAAATTAAGCTTTCTTTCGGTGGTATTTGATCGCCTGTGCGTTTTTATTTTTTTTGCGCTATAAAAAAAAAGGCTGACAATGTTGAGAAAAAAAAAACAATATTTTGGACTTTTTGCTATAAAACATGTCCAGTAAAAAAATGTAAAAATCAAATTTCGTCATAAATTTCGGCCAAAATGTATTCTGTGACATGTTTTTGATAAAAAAAAAATCCCAATACGTGTAAATTAATTGGTTTACGTGAAAGTTATAGCGTTTACAAATGGCGGTATAGATACTGGATTTTAAAATTTTTTTATACTAATAATTATGGCGGGACTGTGGAGGACATTCTGACACTGGGGGGGACTGACTTGGGTCACTAACATCCCCAGTGACACCAATACAGTGATCAGTGCAAAAAAAAAAAATTGACAGTCTAATAATGGCACTGGGGAGGAAGGGGTTAACTTTTGTAGGGTTAACTGTGTGAGGGGAGTGTTTTACTAGGGGGGGGGTGTGCTTCACAGGAGCACGCTGATCCCGAGAAATAAACTCCGCTCTCAGGATCAGCGTGCTAGGAACTGACAGAGAGCAGAGCTGCAGTGTAAACACTGCAGCCATGCTCCCTGTCAGTGATTGTCGGTAATCGCCGGGACCGGGCAGGTAATGACCGGCTGGGACCCAGTGATTGACACCCGCGGCCACGATCAGCGGCACAGGTATGGCGGGCGCGTGCCCCCTATCTGTTTTGCAGAATGACGTTTTAAAACATCATTATGCGCAGCGGTGCCGCCCTGCCGCAGTATAAACACTGTGGCTGGTCGGCAACCAGTTAAAAAAAAAATCTGAAGAATATATTTAAAAAAAATATATTTTTAAAAATACTTTTCATATATTTCATATATTTTATAATATATATATAAAAAAAACGCATTCCAACATGCAGTGTGTATATATACATACCTTAATATACATACAAGCTACATTAATGCTATAATGGTATAAAGGGGCCCCTCGATAATGCTTGTCCTCAGTGGTTGCCCTGACCTTGCAAGTCCCCTGACACATTTGAAACTCTAGGTTCAGACATATTTTACTAGAAGAGAATAATAATGCAAGGTATAATCAGACAGACAGATAACCCTCTTCCCTTAACTCATTGATGCAGGCGCTAGGTCCTCTTTTCAACTTTTATTGCAGGGAAGTTGGAGTAAAACTACAAATGAAAGAAATAACATTCAATCAGTATATACAATCTACAAAATATACAGTCCTGACACACTAGTCTACCTAGAAAGGGTTTTTAAACATATTGGCGACGTTTCCGATAGGCTGACAACAGAACTGCAGCTGAATACGTGTGGAGTCCTCTGAAGGAGATGTAAGATGGCTGCCAGGAAATGTCTCTAAGACCTCATGGTGAAGCCCATAGGATGATGGGAAAAGTATGGTGGCCTTTAAGCAACAAAATGTGTAACTACAGAAACTAATCTATAAAACTGTAATACAAAAAAAAAAGCCACTAGATGGCGATATTACACTTTACCTTACCTTCCATAGCATAATAAATAGAGATGAGCGAATCGAAGTAGGCAAAGTGGAATTCGTTTTGAATATTAGGAAAATTTCGATTCGCGTCGAATCCGAAAATAAGCAGACTTCGGATGCGCGAATCAAAATTTTTTCTAAAATGGCGGAGACATGTGCGGCGATGGAGCGGGGATGTCTGGGAAGGCGCGCAGACAAGGCGCGCTGACCCATAATGCATTCATTCATGACATGTGATCGCATTAGCCAATCAGCAGCCAGCCAGCCAGCACAGTGTAATGGTCGAGCTATAAATGGCGGCCATTTTAGAATTCTCCATTTGCCTCCAGTCATTCAACAGAGGCAGACCTGGCTGTATGCAGGGAGAGAGTTAGGGACAGAGAAACGTTAGTTAGGGCCACAGAATCGTTACTTAGGGCCATAGAAACGTTACATAGGGCCACAGAAACGTTTACTTAGGGCCACAGAAACGTTACTTAGGGACACAGAATTGTTACTTAGGGCCACAGAATTGTTACTCAGGGACAGACACAGAATTGTTACTCGGGGACAGACACAGAATTGTTACTCAGGGACAGACACAGAATTGTTACTCAGGGACAGACACAGAATTGTTACTCAGGGACACAGAATCGTTGAATTAAAGAGTATGTCAGACAACATGCAGAGGAGTGGCAGAGGAGGCAATGTTTTAGGAGCGAGCAGACGTGGCAGCAGAGGAAGGGGTCGAGGCAGCACTATTCGCAGCCAGAGGCCAGTGCTCCCGGTGTCATCCAGTACAGTGAGGAAGAGCTAACAGAGGGCGGTCAGGAACGGGAGGAGACATCCGCCTCTTCAGCAGCCAGGCGAAGAAGTAGTGGCGAGGAGAGTGGCTCGGTAGCCGGTCTAGAGACAGGTCTGTCTCCTGACCCACACGCAGCCGAGGGGGCTAGTAGTGAGGCGGAGACCCTGATTGATGATGATGAGGCTGATCGCACTTGGCAGCCTCGTCGTCATCAGGCTATTGCTTCCGCATCATCAGGAGAAGAGGGTGGCAGCTTGGCAGCGAGCAAAACAGTCGGTGGGTTGTCTCCATCGCCACACTCTGCCATGTGCCACTTTCAGGTCTCCTCACACACTGCTGGTGTGTTCCATTTTTTGTCATAGGGTGCTGGCAGATTACGGGCCTCCCATAGCTGCTGCCAGGCCCCTAATCTGCCATGGGCCCCTGTACCGCCTCCTCATGCTGCTGCCAGGTCCACAGTGTCTCATGCCATGTGCCACTTTCAGGTCTCCTCACACTGCTGGTGTGTTACATTTTTTGTCATAGGGTGCTGGCAGATTACGGGCCTCCCATAGCTGCTGCCAGGCCCCTAATCTGCCATGGGCCCCTATACCGCCTCCTCATGCTGCTGCGAAGTCCAGAGTCTCTCATGGGTCCCTGTACGGCCTCCCATTGCTGCTGTCTCCATCGCCACACTCTGCCATGTGCCACATTCAGGTCTCCTCACACACTGCTGGTGTGTTCCATTTTTTGTCATAGGATGCTGGCAGATTACGGGCCTCCCATAGCTGCTGCCAGGCCCCTAATCTGCCATGGGCCCCTGTACCGCCTCCTCATGCTGCTGCCAGGTCCAGAGTGTCTCATGGGTCCCTGTACGGCCTCCCATTGCTGCTGTCTCCATCGCCACACTCTGCCATGTGCCACTTTCAGGTCTCCTCACACACTGCTGGTGTGTTACATTTTTTGACATAGGGTGCTGGCAGATTACGGGCCTCCCATAGCTGCTGCCAGGCCCCTAATCTGCCATGGGCCCCTATAGCGCCTCCTCATGCTGCTGCGAAGTCCAGAGTCTCTCATGGGTCCCTGTACGGCCTCCCATTGCTGCTGTCTCCATCGCCACACTCTGCCATGTGCCACTTTCAGGTCTCCTCACACACTGCTGGTGTGTTCAATTTTTTGACATAGGGTGCTGGCAGATTACGGGCCTCCCATAGCTGCTGCCAGGCCCCTAATCTGCCATGGGCCCCTATACCGCCTCCTCATGCTGCTGCCAGGTCCAGGCGAACGTAGTCACACAGGGGCGGAACTTCTCAGTGTAATGAACAGAGAAATCGACAGATGGCTGTCTCCGCGCAAACTGAAAATCGGAACCACGTTGACCGACAACGGAAAGAACATGGTGTCTGTTCTGCGTCAAGGAAGGTTGTGCCATGCGCCATGCATGGCTCACGTGTTCAATCTGGTTGTCAAGCGGTTCCTAAAATCCACCATCCCACTGCAAGACATCCTTAAAATGTCACGTAAACCTTGCATGCATTTCAGACATTCCTACACCGCAAAGCACACCCTCCTTGAGCTGCAGCGGCAGAACGGAATTCCACAGCATCGCCTGATCTGCGACGTTGCAACAAGGTGGAATTCAACCCTACACATGGTAGACCGCCTTTACGAACAGCGAAAGGCCATCACCGATTTCCTGATGTTACAAGCGGATAAAGGTACTCCCCTGTGTAACTTCGATGTCAGCCATTGGCAGCTCATGCGTGACACCTGCCGCTTGCTCAGGCCCTTTGAGGAGGCCACGCTATTCGTGAGTCGGCAGGACTATGGGATGAACGACGTCATTCCTCTGTTGCACGTCCTGGAACAAATGCTGTTAACAATGGCTGGTCAGGGTGCGGTAGATGTGGCGCACAGATCTCAATGCCACATGACCCCTGTGGGGGCAGGACAGGAAGAAGAGGAGGAGGTAGAGGAGGACATTTGTGCTCAGGAATTATTGAGTGAAATGGGTGGTTTTTCCACTCAGCGGACAGGAGTAGAGGAGCAGGAGCATCTGGTAGAGGAGGAGGAGACAGAGGACCCAGACGCACCGTGGCAGTATGCTGTGGAGATGGAGGCAGGGAGTCCCTCGCATTCCTTGGCACAAATGGCCCATAGCATGCTCGGTTGCTTGCGTAGCGACAGCCGAATAAGAACCATCAGACAGAGGGATGACTTTTGGCTGTCCACCTTGTTGGACCCTCGCTACCGTTCAAAAATGGTGGCCTTTTTCACACCTGCTGAGAGGGAGGCCAAAATAACGTACTATAAAAACCACCTATGTAGTCAGTTGGTCTCTGCCTTTGTGCGCCAACGTCCATCCTCAGACACTGTAAGCCCTGTGCGCTCGCGTTCCGCTGCCATGGCAGCAAAGGAGGGGTGGGGTGGTAGGAGCAGTGGCAGCTCCACCAGCAGCGGCTGACTCAGTCTGCAGTCGATGATGAGTAGCTTTCTTCACCAGCGCAGTGAGGAAACTACTAACCAGCCGCAGCAGCATCAGGTGGACCTGGAGCAGGACCTCAAACAACAGGCTTGGGCCTACTTGGACAGCACCCTGCCAACCGAGGTAGACAATCCCCTTGACTACTGGGCAACGAAACTTGACCTTTGGCCCCAACTAGCTGAATTTGCCCTTGAAAGGCTGTCATGCCCGGCCAGTAGCGTGGCATCGGAGCGCGTGTTTACTGCGGCAGGAGGTATTGTAACTCCACGGAGGACACGACTGTCCACCCAAAGTGTGGAGAGACTCACGTTTGTGAAAATGAATCAGGCGTGGATTAGTCTGGATTTCAAACCACCAGTTCCTGACACAACTGACTAAATCCACCATGAATCATGCCCCTGCCATGTGCCACTTTCAGGTCTCCTCACACTGCTGGTGTGTTCAATTTTTTGTCATAGGGTGCTGGCAGATTACGGGCCTCCCATAGCTGCTGCCAGGCCCCTAATCTGCCATGGGCCCCTATACCGCCTCCTCATGCTGCTGCCAGGTCCAGAGTCTCTCATGGGTCCCTGTACGGCCTCCCATTGCTGCTGTCTCCATCGCCACACTCTGCCATGTGCCACTTTCAGGTCTCCTCACACACTGCTGGTGTGTTACATTTTTTGTCATAGGGTGCTGGCAGATTACGGGCCTCCCATAGCTGCTGCCAGGCCCCTAATCTGCCATGGGCCCCTGTACCGCCTCCTCATGCTGCTGCCAGGTCCAGAGTCTCTCATGGGTCCCTGTACGGCCTCCCATTGCTGCTGTCTCCATCGCGACACTCTGCCATGTGCCACTTTCAGGTCTCCTCACACACTGCTGGTGTGTTTCATTTTTTGTCATAGGGTGCTGGCAGATTACGGGCCTCCCATTGCTGCTGCCAGGCCCGTAATCTGCCATGGGCCCCTGTACCGCCTCTTCATGCTGCTGCCAGGTCCAGAGTGTGTCATGGGTCCCTGTACGGCCTCCCATTGCTGCTGCCAGGAGGCAGCAGGGTCGCAGCAGTGTCAGTGGAGGCAAACGGCCACGGAGTAGAGCACCAGCTCCACTGCAGCCTACCACCACGGCCAGTAGTGGTGCCGGTGTGCACGGAGGAAGTAGCAGTCAGCCAGTGAGGAGTAGCGGGGGCAAAGTTTCCTACTCGGCGGTGTGGCAATTTTTCGTCAAGCCGCCCGAGGAAGTAAACGTAGCCGTATGTCGACTATGTGGCCAGAAAGTCAAGCGTGGCCAGGGGGCCCATGTTGGGACTACAGCGTTGCATCAGCATATGCAGCGTCGCCATTCGGGCCTCCCATTGCTGCTGCCAGGCCTTAATCTGCCATGGGCCCCTGTACCGCCTCCTCATGCTGCTGCCAGGTCCACAGTGTCTCATGGGTCCCTGAACCGCCTCCCATTGCTGCTGTCTCCATCACCACACTCTGCCATGTGCCACTTTCAGGTCTCCTCACACACTGCTGGTGTGTTCCATTTTTTGTCATAGGGTGCTGGCAGATTACGGGCCTCCCATTGCTGCTGCCAGGCCCCTAATCTGCCATGGGCCCCTATACCGCCTCCTCATGCTGCTGCCAGGTCCAGAGTCTCTCATGGGTCCCTGTACGGCCTCCCATTGCTGCTGTCTCCATCGCCACACTCTGCCATGTGCCACTTTCAGGTCTCCTCACACACTGCTGGTGTGTTCCATTTTTTGTCATAGGGTGCTGGCAGATTACGGGCCTCCCATTGCTGCTGCCAGGCCCCTAATCTGCCATGGGCCCCTGTACCGCCTCCTCATGCTGCTGCCAGGTCCACAGTGTCTCATGGGTCCCTGTACGGCCTCCCATTGCTGCTGTCTCCATCGCCACACTCTGCCATGTGCCACTTTCAGGTCTCCTCACACTGCTGGTGTGTTCCATTTTTTGTCATAGGGTGCTGGCAGATTACGGGCCTCCTATAGCTGCTGCCAGGCCCCTAATCTGCCATGGGCCCCTGTACCGCCTCCTCATGCTGCTGCCAGGTCCACAGTGTCTCATGCCATGTGCCACTTTCAGGTCTCCTCACACTGCTGGTGTGTTCAATTTTTTGACATAGGGTGCTGGCAGATTACGGGCCTCCTATAGCTGCTGCCAGGCCCCTAATCTGCCATGGGCCCCTATACCGCCTCCTCATGCTGCTGCCAGGTCCAGAGTCTCTCATGGGTCCCTGTACGGCCTCCCATTGCTGCTGTCTCCATCGCCACACTCTGCCATGTGCCACTTTCAGGTCTCCTCACACTGCTGGTGTGTTCCATTTTTTGTCATAGGGTGCTGGCAGATTACGGGCCTCCTATAGCTGCTGCCAGGCCCCTAATCTGCCATGGGCCCCTGTACCGCCTCCTCATGCTGCTGCCAGGTCCACAGTGTCTCATGCCATGTGCCACTTTCAGGTCTCCTCACACTGCTGGTGTGTTCAATTTTTTGACATAGGGTGCTGGCAGATTACCGGCCTCCTATAGCTGCTGCCAGGCCCCTAATCTGCCATGGGCCCCTGTACCACCTCCTCATGCTGCTGCCAGGTCCACAGTGTCTCATGCCATGTGCCACTTTCAGGTCTCCTCACACTGCTGGTGTGTTCAATTTTTTGACATAGGGTGCTGGCAGATTACGGGCCTCCCATAGCTGCTGCCAGGCCCCTAATCTGCCATGGGCCCCTATACCGCCTCCTCATGCTGCTGCCAAGTCCAGAGTCTGTCATGGGTCCCTGTACGGCCTCCCATTGCTGCTGTCTCCATCGCCACACTCTGCCATGTGCCACTTTCAGTTCTCCTCACACTGCTGGTGTGTTCCATTTTTTGTCATAGGGTGCTGGCAGATTACGGGCCTCCTATAGCTGCTGCCAGGCCCCTAATCTGCCATGGTCCCCTGTACCGCCTCCTCATGCTGCTGCCAGGTCCACAGTGTCTCATGCCATGTGCCACTTTCAGGTCTCCTCACACTGCTGGTGTGTTCAATTTTTTGACATAGGGTGCTGGCAGATTACGGGCCTCCTATAGCTGCTGCCAGGCCCCTAATCTGCCATGGGCCCCTGTACCGCCTCCTCATGCTGCTGCCAGGTCCACAGTGTCTCATGCCATGTGCCACTTTCAGGTCTCCTCACACTGCTGGTGTGTTCAATTTTTTGACATAGGGTGCTGGCAGATTACGGGCCTCCCATAGCTGCTGCCAGGCCCCTAATCTGCCATGGGCCCCTATACTGCCTCCTCATGCTGCTGCCAAGTCCAGAGTCTGTCATGGGTCCCTGTACAGCCTCCCATTGCTGCTGTCTCCATCGCCACACTCTGCCATGTGCCACTTTCAGGTCTCCTCACACTGCTGGTGGTTTCCATTTTTGTCATAGGGTGCTGTATGGCCTCCCATTGCTGCTGCCTCCACCGCCACACTGTGGCTCCACACTCTGGTTTTGGCCCCGTGACTGCCCAAATGAGTGAAGTGTGCGGTGATTCTAAGATCGACGGCACTCATCTGCATGTCATACTGACCGTCAGTATTATTTCTCTTCCCCAGCAGACTCCAAGGGCATTTAAATTAAAGGTACAGTGTTCTGCACTAATATAAAGTCTCTCTGAAGCCTAGAAACACCATTTTATAAGTTAAATTCGCAGCGAATATATTCGACTCGAATCGAAATTTTTCCACGAATTCGCTGAATCAGTCGAATCGAATTTTTGAATACTTTGCTCATCTCTAATAATAAACTAACAATGGACATAACATAAAAATATGCTGTTATAGATAGATAGTGCCGCGCTCCTATATATTGGTGTATATATCTCTTACTTTTAGAGGTGTTTTAAATATTTATCTAAAGCAATTCATAAATCTCTGTGATCAATAAATAAAATATAATATAGATAGCAATTGTGAATTATTGGTGGATCGCTATACCTAGTGAATCAAACAGTAAATATGAATTACAATATATCAAGAGCCTTCATGCAGGTGACTAGTAACTATCAATCCTAAAGTGATTGTGACTTGAGAGGTACAATTGAATACAAATACATACAATCTAAATTAGTGCGCCTCTGTTCTGCTGTGATCACTCTATTCACATTGTGCAAAAACATATGAAATTGTGCACGTGCATATAATAAAATAAATATATAAAAAGTCTTTCAAAATAAAGTGTGCAGGTGGATTCCTTATTTCCTCTCGCCGAGGGGAGGGGCTCTGACGTCACGACGTTGCATTGGAGAGGCTCGGTGATCCTAGTACAGACGGAGGCAGACAGCACTGCAGGGGCAGAGGCAGAGTATCTCTGTAGATTGTCATCTATGCTGACCTGGATTACAACAGAGCTGTATACCATTGTGCAACACCTAATTGGCAGCAATAAATCTCCTTTTATGCACAAAGATAAGGCACCATGGTCTGTTTTCTTCCCTTTTTCAATTGACCAACACTCCTCGAGCTGGTATAAGGAGGATTGGAGAAGGAGACAACCCCAGGAGGGGAATTAGGAGATCCTCAGAGAGCTGGTCAGGATATCCATTCATGAGCAGCTGTACAAGGGGATAAAGGAGAGAACAGGAGAGCCTATATAGATCTACACTAGAGATGAGCGAATTATTCAAAAATTCGATTCGGCTGATTCGCCGAATTTGCGGGAGAAATTCGATTCGATGCAAATTTATTTGCCGCGAATTTAACTTATTAAAAGGGTTTCTAGGCTTCAGAGAGCCTTTATATTAGTGCAGAACACTGTACCTTTAATTTAAATGCCCTTGGAGTCTGCTGGGGAAGAGAGATAATACTGTCAGTCAGTATGACATGCAGATGAGTGCCGTCGATCTTAGAATCACCGCACACTTCACTCATTTGGGCAGTCACGGGGCACGACGAAGAAGAAGGAAAAGAAGAAGGAAAAGAAGAAGGAAAAGAAGAAGGAAAAGAAGAAGGAGAAGGAAAAGAAGAAGAATGAAAAGAAGAAGAATGAAAAGAAGAAGAATGAAAAGAAGAAGAAGAAGAAGAATGAAAAGAAGAAGAAGAAGAAGAAGAATGAAAAGAAGAAGAAGAAGAAGAATGAAAAGAAGAAGAAGAAGAAGAATGAAAAGAAGAAGAATGAAAAGAAGAAGAATGAAAAGAAGAAGAATGAAAAGAAGAAGAAGAATGAAAAGAAGAAGAAGAATGAAAAGAAGAAGAAGAAGAAGAATGAAAAGAAGAAGAAGAAGAAGAATGAAAAGAAGAAGAAGAATGAAAAGAAGAATGAAAAGAAGAATGAAAAGAAGAATGAAAAGAAGAATGAAAAGAATGAAAAGAAGAAGAATGAAAAGAAGAATGAAAATAAGAAGAAGAAGAAGAATGAAAAGAAGAATGAAAAGAAGAATGAAAAGAAGAAGTGTTCCAGTACAGCAAAAAGTGTATCTGCAGAGAGCTCCGCTATTTCTGACAATTCTCTGACAGTTCCTTCACATTTACAGCGGTTGAAACATTGTATCTATTTCCGAATAAAAACATCTGTATCCTAAATGGAAACAAATAGATACAATGTTTCAACCGCTGTAAATGAACTGTCAGAACTGTCAGAAATAGCGGAGCTCTCTGCAGTGACACTTTTGCCGGCTGATCGGGAAAAATTCGATTCGTGCACCCGAAGTTTGCTAAAATTCGGATTCGATGCGAATCAAATTTTTCCTGATATTCGAAACGAATTCCACTTCGCCAGGTTCGATTCGCTCGTCTCTAATCTACACCTACCTTCTGGAACAACTAGTACAAGAGTATCATCCCTTCCCATCTATCCTGGAAGGATAAAAAGCGTATTTGCCTGGATTTATTCAGGCAAATATAGAGGTGAGCACATAGGGAGACCATTAAGCACTCGGCGAGAGGAAATAAGGAATCCACCTGCACACTTTATTTTGAAAGACTTTTTATATATTTATTTTATTATATGCACGTGCACAATTTCATATGTTTTTGCACAATGTGAATAGAGTGATCACAGCAGAACAGAGGCGCACTAATTTAGATTGTATGTATTTGTATTCAATTGTACCTCTCAAGTCACAATCACTTTAGGATTGATAGTTACTAGTCACCTGCATGAAGGCTCTTGATATATTGTAATTCATATTTACTGTTTGATTCACTAGGTATAGCGATTCACCAATAATTCACAATTGCTATCTATATTATATTTTATTTATTGATCACAGAGATTTATGAATTGCTTTAGATAAATATTTAAAGCACCTCTAAAAGTAAGAGATATATACACCAATATATAGGAGCGCGGCACTATCTATCTATAACATTATATATACACTAGCGAGTGAGTCAGTGCAAGTGCCAGCGCACCTTACACATCATATAAGAAGATCACACTATATATTACCCACTGAATACCTCATTTCATAATAGCTCACAAGCATTCACCATTTATAAAAATATGCTGAAGGCATGACAGTGCACAACCTCAGTTAATGCATTAAACTAGAACACTGGTACAATAGGAACAATCAATTCGCAAAGTTAACAGACCATACAGTCAATCATAAGAAGTAAGCTTCAACTATTTATTTGCAACACTGGCAGTAAGAGGGGGAAGAGAAGACTTGCTGACTTCTCAGCTCCCTCTGGGCCACTGGCATTACAAAGGGTATGCAGGGAAATATATAAATGTATACTCAAAATTGCAGCTGGAGTCCTATGATGTTAAAACTTCCTGATATGGTGGTATTTGCTGTATTGTGCTAGCAATGGTGTGGCCCATAAACATTAGTGAATACTGATAATTCAATGAATTTAAACAGACATACTGTGATACTGCTCAAAGCAGAGGTTTCCTGGTGATGGAGATGTAAAGGTGTTGTGACAAACCCAACCAGAACAGGGCTTTTGGAGGGGATTGCAGTCTAGCCTCTTTCCTATTGACCATGACCCTGGCATCTGAGGGGGCTCTATTCTTTGGTGTGTGCCTGGGGGGGGGGGGGGGACACCTTTGGAGTAGTTTACTTGGGATTCAAGTCCATGTCTCCCCAAAGCACACAGATTCTGAGAACTGGAGGACCAACATACAGATTTGGGGTCTGTGTGCCCACACTAATATTGACTGTTTCAATCCCCCTCCTGGACTCTGAGAATATGTTGATGCCGTTAGCCGAACAACCTGATGTGAGGACTCTTGCTCTAATCTGTTTATTAAGGTGTTGTGTTTACTGTCTTCTCCCATTGTGTGCCTCCAAGGTGTGCATTCCCATTATTAATTGAGTCACCTACTGTGGGTCTGTTGTCAAGTCCTCTTGGAGGTGCCTACATCATAGAATTAGACTGATGTCAGCTTTACCTCGTGATCTAAAGTGTGGGGGACTGTCCTATTCCTAGAGTGTATAAAAACTGTATTTCTGTTCAATAAAGTGTTCCAGTTTGCCTCAAGCTAGTGTCGCCTAGTTTTGGGTGCAATGCCCAGCATACACAAGCATCTCTGATGGTGGCTCTGGCGGCAAGGCACCAAGCTCATAAGCATGAGTCCATGAGTTCAAATCCCTCAACTGGTGAATGGAAAGTAAGTAGTAGGCATTAACTTGGATTGAGTTAATTGGTTTTCTATTAATTGCAACATCAAGCAATTGCTGCAATGCCTGGCTAAAATAATTTGGTCCTGTGTCCCAGTGGAGAGGAAGCTGTTCTCTGATGGATGTCACAAGCTGGGTGCCAGGCGTTCTGTCAAAGAGGTCTGCATGCAGTGTCTCTGTGATAACAGAAAGAGGTTGGGCATCTGCCCGCTCACCAATCCCAGGTTATTGCACAATTTTTTGACTGTTTGCAGGGATGTGGAGTTCCTGCCTTACAGCATGTCAGCTCAGCGAGCAGCAATGCCTGTGTGAGGACCAGACAGTGACAGTCCCGGTGCACAGAAGACTGATAAGATCCTGATGTGGTGAACAGGCATCACCACTGTGCTGAACTGCTGTGAAGAGTCCTGCAGCAGTAGGCCTGTCTCTATAGAAAAACAGCAGTCCCCCTGTATCCAGGTCTGAATCCAAGAGAGCAAGCCTTTCCATTGCTGTAGAATATACTGTACCTGCTTTCCCAGCATCCTAGTTTGCCAGCTCTCTGGTATGTGTGGTTTAATCAGCACTCAGGAATACAGGTCCCACGATCCTCTGCTGTCAGAAGAAATGGATCCACTCTGCTAACAGGAAGTGATATAGTTTTTGCAGTACTAGGCATCAGGGGCAAAAGGCTAATGACTAAATCATAATCTCATCTGTAAGTGTCCCTGAATTGCATAATGACATAACTGGCACCTGGCTACAGGTACACAGCGGAGCTGCACTTTACAAAAAAAAAAGATGAACTTATCCTTTATAGAAAAAAATAAGAATGGTGCTGAGGCAGCTGCTCTTCATGTAGTGTGGAGAGGGTGGAATTCTAGCATATGCATGTGTTATAGATCAGACAGTGGCAGGCAGCTGATATTCATGCTGTATTTCTGCCAGGTGAGCAATGGCTATGTATGAGCTCCAGAAACTGTCCACAAGCCCTCCTGGCCTGCTGCAGCACATGAATTGATAATGCAAGTACACAAGGTACTTTTTCCATAGTTTGCACGGCAAGATTGCACTTTACATTGGGTAGAAAATACTGTTCTTTTGAGAATACAAGAATTCATATAGGCACAGACTGGGATAGCATTGGCAACTATCATCTTGGATCTAGTATTAATCTTGGATTAAGTATTGCACTTTGGCTCTACCAATGTACAAAGGGAGAATCCACAGCCTGAAAAATACTAAAATGACTGCAGGTGACCCGTTTCCCCATCAAGCTTTTTCATCTCTTACCCAGTTTCCTTTTTAATCTCACCACTCTAACATGCACTCGCTACTTCTCCTTCTCATAATTGTATCCTCACTCTCTTTACTTCACCCTTCTTCTCCACCCCACAGCTTATATGTATCACCTTATTACTGCATTCATCAACTTCTGCTAATTCTGAACCCACATACTAATAAAACACAAACACAAACTGTTGGAGCTATATAAATTCTGTATAATAATAATAATAATTTCTAGAACCAGTCTCCGCTTTCCCTGTGCCCTTTGGAATGCCTGCTCTGTCTGTAACAAACTCAAATCGGTCCAAACTCCTTTAACTTACTTGCAGTTACGGAAATCTGGCTTCAAGAATCTGACCTTCCCTGTCCTGCTGCCCTCTCCCATGGAGGCCTCCTCTAGACTCACTCTCCCAGGCCTAGTGGACAGATGGGAAGTGGTGTTGGAATCCTATCCCCTCAAAGCACTTTTCAGGTCCTCCCCATTCACCTCCCTATCCTTATTTGAAGCTCATTGTATTCTCTCAAGTTTCTTTGCTGTGATCTATCAGCCTCTAGGACCGGTATCAAGCTTCTTTAATTACTTCTCTGCCTGGTTACCTTACTTTCTCTCTTCTGAAATTCCCACAATCAATCAATCAATCATTCTCGGTGACTTCAACATCCCTGTTAATTTTAACACTACTGCTGCTTCTGAGCCTAACCTCCTCTTTTGATCTAAAATAATGGACACATGCTTCTGTTCACTCTGATGGCAACTGCCTCACTCTCTCCTTGTCTTCCTCCTCCTTTCCTTCCAAAAACATAATAGTTATCTGAAGAAACCTTTGGCATCTTAACCTCTTTTTTCTCCAACAGATTGTCTCTATGACAAAATCTCAATCCTGTCCTGCCCCAACCTGGCCATTTCTGTCTACAACAGGTCACTGTCATCTACCTTGCACACATTGGCCCCTCTCAATACACATATAATCAGGCCTGATCACTACAACCCACTAGCAAACAGACAATACCAAAAGCCTCAGAAAATGTAGTCACACTCTTGAGCATCACTCTTTAACTGCCTCCCACCCGCCATATAGTAAAATGACGGATGCAAGGCGGTTCTCTCGTTCTTTGAGGACGTCATATGACGCGGCGATTGGCGGTGCGCTGTGTCCCTCGGACACAGTGGATCACCGATCAACGGAAAGAGCCGAAGATGTCAGCTCGGTCATGTGATCAGCTGTGTCCAATCACAGCTGATCACATGTAAATAGGGAAATGCAGGATATCGGCATTTCTCTCCCCATGAGCTGTCACGCTGACAGTTCGAGAAGAGAGCTTGTAATCGGCATCCCTCAGAGGCGACATGTACACTGATCATCAGGGCACTGATGATCAGTGTGCCCTGATGATCTGTGTAGCCCAAGCAGTGCCAGCTGTCAGTGCTCATCGATGCCACCTGCCAGTGCCCATCAATGCCACATTTCAGTGCCTACCAGTGCACATCAATGCCACATATCAGTGCCCATCTGAGCTGCCTTTCAGTGTCACCTATCAATGCCAGTCAGTGCCACCTATCAGTGCTGCCAATCAGTGCCAGTCAGTGCCGCCTATCAGTGTGCATCAGTGCCACCTATCAGTGCCCATCAGTGCTGCCTATCAGTGTCGCCTAACAGTGCCAGTCAGTGCCACCTAACAGTGCCAGTCAGTGCCACCTATCAGTGGCTTACATGGGTGCTGCCTTATCAGTGATGCCTGTCAATGCCCATCAGTACCACCTACCAGTGCCTCCTCATCAGTGCCACCTATCAGTGTGGCCTATCAGTGCAGCCTTATTAGCGCACATCATTGAAGGAGAAAAATCACTTATTTACAAA